>NC_090758.1:26886328-26891328 GCF_036898095.1 Palaemon carinicauda | reverse complement strand
AGTAAAATCAAAACAAAATTGAAGAGCCACAATCGAATTAGATACCAAAAAATCAGTGACCTGGAATACTTCCTCATGAGAAACCTCCTCCCGTGTCAAGAAAGGTAACAGACAAGTCTTCGTTTGGAAGGTGATTTTGTCAACAGTTCTCCTGCATCTTAGGCGGCGAGAGTCGTAGATGCAGTCGGCAGACTGCTGTACCAACCGTGTGTCACACGATCGTAGATAGTAACGACATTTCATTTTGTGTATATATCCTGCTTGTATCTTCGCTCTCCCCTCGCACTAAAAAGAACCTGAAATAACATGCATGTTTTTTTTTTTCACCGTTAACTGTGTCGGGTTAAACAGGAAATTTCCGGTTGCATTGAGTTTTTGTATATAAAGGAGAGTGTTCTGTAATAAAGTTACTCAGTTGTTTTCATCATGTCATTGAGTCACAACCTTCTCTCAACACGTCACATTGGTGAACCTGGAAGTTGACTCGCTCCTCCCGCCTCCCACCCCACCTCGCCCCTCCATCGTTGGTACTATGGCTGCCCCATTGAAACATTCGTTATTTGCCAGAGGAGAGGCGTTTGCTTAGTTTCAGCTCACAGAAGTCCAGTTTCGCATCAAGGGCGTGACTCCCTCAACCACCAAAGCAGATTATGTTCTCGCGGCGATACCCGAGGCCACCCTCCTGGAAATATTTGACTGACTTTGTGAACAAGGAGACACCCCAATAGCATATGACGCTCCCAAAACATACCTTCAGCAGCATTACTCACTGTTGCCAGCCGCCGGAATAGCCAAGCTTTTTCAGCTCTCGCAACAACCGTTGGGGCACCAAAGGGCTTTGCTCGCCCTCAGGGAAATGACCAGTATCGATCGCTTGCAACCTGCTGCAGACGGCTCTCCTCGTGAGGTGAACCTAATTCGTGCCCTTTCGATACGATGTTTACCCGAACCTGTACACGCTGCCATACCCGATGTAAATAGTTTACCCATGAAGGACTTGATGACCAAACATGACGCCCTTATGGACAGCTACTTCAAGACCTCCCTCAACGCCTCCACTCTTGACGAAGATGACGCCTATTCAACATCAACCGAAGCTGACGTGAATGCCGTAGGACATACATGCCTACCCTGTGAAGTAACAAAACGGCGATAAAGCCACATGACACCCACCACTCGCTCGCGCCCCAACAAACAACTTCTACAGCCACTTACTACCTCCCATCCGCCTAAGTCTTGCTACTACTACTTCAGATTTGGGGAAAGCGCTAAGAAATGTGCCAAGGATTGTTAGTGGCCAAAAAACGTGTAAGTAGGCCATCGCTCGTGGCAGTGGCCTACAATGTTTCTAATCTTTTCTTTTTACATGATGCAGAAACAGACGTGCGATTTTTGGTAGACACGGTTGCTTGTCGTTCTCTTTTGCCAAGGGAACTCTTCAGGACATGACGTAGTCTGTCTACGTCTGCCGACATCCGCTTGGTAGCTGCCAACGGATCTGCGATACCCATCTACGGTTATGAGAACCTCACATTATCGTTTGGAAACAGAAGATTTAATTGGAAGTTTCTCGTTGCTGACGTCACATTGCCAATCCTCGTGCGGATTTCCTCTTTCATTTTTTACTTTCCGGTCGATGTCGCCCACCGACGATTAGTCAATGCAGACTGTACTTGTCGACACCTCTTAAACCCGCCCACTCCAACCTCGCTCTCCACATCAGCGCACCCACGGATGCCTACGCCCACCTCCTCTCAACGTTTGGCGAAATAGAGGAAATGGGCCTTTGCCAAAAGGCCTTCAGCCCATGGACCTTACCCTTAAACATCATTCTGAAGAAAGACGGCTCCCTCCATCCGTGCGGGGATTACAGGTGCCTGAACATGCAAACAGAACCGGATCACTACCCCTCCCAAACATCGCCGACGTGACATCCTAACTGTACAGAGTGAAGGTTTTCTCTACGCTTGACCTCCTGAAGGGGTATTATCAGGTGTCTATGAACACAGAAGTCATCCCAAAGTCCGCCATCACCCCTCCGTTTGGTACATACACCTTCAATTACTCCTGATATGGCCTTCATAATGTTGGGGACATGTTTCAACGTCTCTTGGATGGCATCATAGGTGACCTCCCCTTCTATGTATGTTATGTGGACGACATACTTGTGTTCTCCTCCTCAATAGTTGAACACCTCTGTCACCTGCGCATCGTGCTTGACCGCCTGCAACAAAACGGCCTTGTAGTCTGGTAGGACAAGTGAATCCTTAGTGCCAACGAAGTGTCGTTCTTAGGCACCGCATCACTCCTAGAGTCCATCCCCTCCCTGAGAAGGTAGCAGCTGTTCAGGACTTCCCCGCGCCCTCAACCGTCAAAGCTCTGCAGGAATTCTTGGGCATGATCAACCATTATCACCATTTTTTGCCAGCCATTGCCGCCACTCTTGCTCCCCTCTACGCCTCCCTCAAGGGCCCGCCAAAGGACCTGAAGTGGGGTCCCCTTCAAGAAGCAGCCTTCGGCAATGCAGAGAAGGCCCTAACAACCGCTGCGGCTCTCACTTTTTCTATCCCACATGCCCCTCTCCTTCTCTCCACCGATGCCAGTGACGTCGTTATTGGTGCAGTGCTTGAGCAGGGGGTCAACGACTCGCCCCACCCATTGACCTTCTTCAGCAGAAAACTCTCCAAAGCAGAATCGGGTTATTCTACCTTCGATCGCGAATTGACGGCGGTGCACTTGGCAGTCTGTCACTTTCGCCATTTCTTAGACGGTACGCACTCCGTCATTCGCACACACCGCATGCCTGTGGGCACGCCTTCACTTGACAGTGATGCCCGGTCCACCCGTCAACACCGACATCTCTCCGCCCTCAATGAATACAGTTGCACCCTTCAATATGTCCCTGCGAAAATGAATCCCATTGACGATGCCCTATCAAGAAATATGTTGGCTGTCGTTTAACTTGGATGGGATTAAAACGCCTTGGCTGAAGCCCAATGACAGGATCCAGATTATCAAGCATTTAGGACATCCTGCACGTCCCTCCATTTGGAAGAGTTCCCCCTTGAAGACTCCAACACCACCCTTCTTTGTGACGTCAGTACTGGTAAATCGCGACCTTGGATTCCTGCTCTCATGCGTCGGCAGGTGTTTGATTTCATTCACGGCCTTTCACATCCTTCGTGCCATTATACTGCACAGCTGCTGAAGACAAAGCTCATCTGGCACGGCATTTCCAAGGATGCTGAATATTGGGTTAGCGCCTGTGCTTCTTGCCCAACTTCCAAAGTACATCGACACATGGATTCAAGAGTGGGCACCTTGCCCCAACCTTAGCGTCGTTTCTCACATATTCACGTCGACGTTGTAGGCACCCTACCCACATCACAAGGACATCGTTACCTGTTTACCGTCATAGACCGTTTCGCTCGTTGGCCTGAAGCCATCCCCATGGAAACTGCAACGTCCATCTCATGTGCATCTGCCTTACTCTCAGGATGGATTGCAAGATTTGGTATCACTGAGCATATTACTTCTGACAAGTGTGTCACTTTCACCTCTCAATTGTGGAAATCATTACCGAATATCCAGGGCATCACCCTATATCAGACAACCGCCTACAACCCCGCTGCTAATGGATTGGATGAACGTTTTTATTGCACCCTCAAAGCAGCTTTGATGTCCTGCTGCAAGGATTCCAACTAGTTTACTCAGCTTCCCTGGGTCCTCCTGGGATTTAGGAGGACTCTTAGAGACGCCCTCGACGTCCCGGCAGCTGAATTGGTGTATGGCGGCCCGTTGGTCCTCCCTGCCAAATTCTTCCCTTCTCCAACCTCCGACGACGATCTCCAGCGTATACCTCACGTCGTGGGAAAATTTACTCCATGCTGCCAGAATTACAAGCCCCCAGCTAAGCATTACATATCGACAGACTTGCACTTTGCAATGCACATCTTCCTGCACAGCGACACTAGGAAGCTACCGCTAACGCCCCATTACCTTGTGATCCAACGCAGTCCGAAAGCATTCCTACTAAACATTCGGGGCAAAGAGGACTGGGTTTCTATTGACTGTCTCAAACATGCTTATATCCTGCCAGATGACCCGCCTTCAGTTCGCCTCTCTAGATCAGTAAGTAATTTTTTAGGGGGGGAGCCATGTACCATCCGTGTGTCACACGATCGTACATAGTAACGACAATTAATTTTGTGTATATATCATGCCTGCATCTTCGCTTTCCCCTCGCACTAAAAAGAACCTGAAATAACATGCATGTTTTTTTCACTGTTAACTGTTAACCGACGCGGTGTCGGATAGAACAGGAAATATCCTGTTGCATTGAGTTTTTGTATATAAAGGAGAGTTCTGTAATAAAGTTACTCAGTTGCTTTCATCCTGTCCTAGAGTCACAACCTTACATGTACCAACCGTGTGTCACACGATCGTACATAGTAACATTTAATTTAGAGTATATATTATGCTTGTATCTTCGCTCTCCCCTCGCAGTAAAAAATAACCTGAAATAACATGCATGTTTTCTTAGTGCGAGGGGGGAGCATAGATACAAGCATAATATATACACAAAATGAAATGTCGTTACTATTGTACGATAGTGTGACACACTGTTGGTACACTGCGTATGCAGTCATAAATAAAATCCCTCTTCCTTGAAACCCTGTCCCTCTCAAGTGTCCCCCTTCACACCCCCCCTCCTCCAACTACCATTTAGGTGACCATAGTCAATCCTTGATGAGATTCCCTGGTACCGAACAGAATTGTTGAATTTGTAGAATTAGATAAAGTGAAATCTAGAACGTTTTGTTAAACGTTGTATTATGCAAAAAAAGAGAAAAAGACAGTAACAAGATAACTGATGTTTGGTGCTTCAAGAAGAGCGAAGTTACCGAGAAGTTAGTTAAAATGGTATAGATGATTCATAAAAGAACAAGTACAAAAGTAATAACAGCTGCTGGAGCTATAGTAAACTTTAAAGTTTATGT
>NC_090758.1:26874413-26876913 GCF_036898095.1 Palaemon carinicauda | reverse complement strand
CCTTCTGGAAGTACCACAACCGACATGTGTTCTGCTGCCTCGTCAGCAGAGGGAAGCTGCAGTGGGACTTTGATGGCACAGACTGCACACAAGCTTCCAGATGGACCCAAAGAACTGTCAAGATGCCCCTGAGCGTAATTGGTTCCAAGAACGGAGCTCAGGAATCGCCACCTTACCACACGCTCACAAATACAGCCGTTTTGACCTCTAAACCTTATCACAGTCCACCATCAATAGTATGATCTCTTTCGACTGCTCAACCATCTGGATAATTTAGGATTTTTGTAAATGAATATATTATTAATTTTCATACATCAGTATTATGGGAACTTGTATTGCTCTTTGTAAATAGGTTCACATTCCCTACTATGCAAAATCATATACTATACAATATCACCTTAATATAATCTTTTCTTGCTACTCTCTTTGCATCATTTCCTTCCCCTGGGGTGGGTGAATTCCTTAATAGAGATTTAGCTAAAAATTAGTGCATGGTGGAAATTATGGAGTATGAAGATGAATCCTAACAAAACTCAAAGTATGATTGTAAGTAGGTTAAAGACGGTGGCTCCTCAACATCTGGATTTCAGTATGATAAAGTTTCTTTAAATTTGTATGACTCCTTGGAAATTTTAGGTGTGGTTCTCGACAGGAAATTTACTTTTGAGAAACACATTAGGTCTGTGTCTTCTTGAATTGTACAAAAAAAATTGGTTTATTGAGAAAGTCTTACAAGACTTTCGGTGATCAATCTATTCTGAAGAAGTGTTTTAATTCGTTCATTCTTCCTTGTTTTGAGTATTGTTCTCCTGTCTGGTCTTCAGCTGCTGATTCTCATCTTAATTTGTTGGACAGAAACTTGCGGTCTATTGAATTTCTTATTCCTGATCTAGATACTAATTTTTGGCACCGTCGTTCAATTAGTTAATCATGAATGTTGCATAAGATTTTTCATAACTCTGACCATCCTTTACATTCAGATCTCCCTGAACAATTCTATCCTGTTCGTAATACTAAGGAGGCAGTTAATTCCAATAGCCAGGCCTCTTCCATCATGGGGCTCAATACTACACAGTATTCTAGAAGTTTTATACCAACTGTTACCAAGTTGTGGAATGATCTTCCCTATAAGGTAGTTGAATCAGTAGAACTTCAAAAGTTCATAGTTGGAGAAAATATTTTTATGTTGACTAGGCTGACATGAGTCTTTTTATTGTTTATATATAACATGTCTGTTTTTGACGTTGTAATAGTTTAAAAAAATCATATGTTTTGACGATGTTACTGTTTTTAGAATGATATATAGTTAATTTTTCTCATCATTTATTTATTTCTTTATTTCCTTTCCGCACTGGGCTATTTTTCCCTGTTGGAGCCCTTGGGCTTATATCATCTTGCTTTTCCAAGTAGGGTTGTGGCTTGGCTAATAATAATAATAATAATAATAATAATAATAATAATAATAATAATAATAATAATAATAATAGACGGTTTATAAACCTTCTTACATCTATTTTGCATGAATTTGCATAAATTTATGAGATATTCTTTTGACAACAGTTTACTCTTCATTATAATGTATTATCATCTCCTAATTTGATCAAGACTTTGGGAATTTAATTTTTATCTATAATCATATACACCAAGATCCTGTTATACCCCATTATATCTCATCATTATATTTTATCATCATTTGCATATATAAGTGTCTCAATTGAATTCCTTGATATTAATACTGTGAATTTCTATGTTCTATGTAATCTATTGTAATACCTCTATCATATGAGAAAGTTTATAGATATTTGGAACATTCTCTTTCTAATGGATTAATTTGCCAGAAGTATGATCACTGTTACGGACCGTATTTACGGCCGTAATTTCAAGGGTTCTTGTCTCTACTCAGAATTTGCGGTCAGTAAAAATGTAACACAGCAACTTGGGAACAAAGAACAAACACCTTAACAAAAGTTACAATATTTTTATACACACAAAAAATAAGTTAATGGTTGGTAACGATAATAACCAAAATAAATGAATATACAAATCAAAAGAAAACTAACCTTAAGATCTTTAAAAGATCATCTACAACTATTATAATCCCTTAGCTAAGAAATAGGAAAATTTTAAATATGACATTTCAGGCAGCTACCTTTCAAATTACTGGCCAGAAAAATCTAACCTAACCAACTGAGATAGGTAGAAGGAAGAAAGAAAATAAATGAGAAACTTAATATTATTCCTACCTAACACAGACAAACTTACTTAAATGTTAAACATAACTTAATAAACAGTAAATTACAAAAACAAAATAATCTTACAATTTTACACAAAGAGAATCATCACAAAAAGCTCAGTAGATTGTCCCATCAGGCCATACAAGACCCAGAAGACCGTACTGCAAAACAAGGGCGTGCACATCTACAGGTACTCGGCGATCCACGATCGTCGTAAATAACAATAAAAATATCTCATACCTGTAGTATGCCACCCTACTTATCAC
>NC_090758.1:26864413-26871913 GCF_036898095.1 Palaemon carinicauda | reverse complement strand
TATTCCCAGAGAATTTACCTTAAGGTACCAGAATTCTAACTCCTGGAGCGAGTATCCCTCGTGAAAGGGATATCGCGACATATCAGAGGACGTATTCTAGACACGTCACATGGCAATCTACATCCTGGACAGAGATTTCATCTCGTAGGAGGTGATTGACGAGATACGAATTCGGGAAAGAAAAAGGGAGCCGCTCCCAAGGCTTCCCTATCCCCCGATTTGTATGCGTGCCTGGCGCCAATCCTGGCGCCATCTGTATTCCTTGTAGCGTACACGAGGTGCTACAGATACTGTATGTAGGGAGGGGTCCTATAGCCCTTTCTTAGAAAGGCAAGGGCGGGTCCATCAGGACGACATGGCCATCTCACCCAAAAATAGATTTTTCGCTTCGCTCAAAATCCCGTTTTTTGGGCTCAAGCCATGTCGTCCTGATGGAAGTGTACCAGAGCATTACTGTATCTGTGGATTCTCAGAACGTGCCGTACTCCCCGGAGGTCATTTTTTCCCCGGTCGACTAGACCTAGAGACCTAAGATGTTACCGTTATACATCTTTTCAACTAACTATAAACTATGTTAGAGCTTCCTGCCCCCTACAGGGAAGAGTCCTACTAGACTCTGGAAAGTCTCGAAGAGTACATATATCTATGTATGAATACCAGGCAAGCTAATATAGTGGTCTCGCCCTATATTAAGTAAAGCATAGTTTGTATAGAACCACTGCGTCAATATATATTGACCAGTAATCCGCACAATACTTGTATTGGACAAAGGTTTATATCCGCATAGGAAGAAACTAATAAAACCGCCCTCGTCCCTTTATGGGACGGAGTCCTCCCATTAGGGGACTACATAAACCAATGCAACATAGCTTGCATAACAGATCAATTCTATCAGAATTATCCCAGATAAGATACATAGAATTAAAATGCTCAATTATACCAATATATTGACACAGGTGAAAGAGACGCAAGGTTCTCAAGAACAAGTTTATTGACAGATAATAAACAGACAGGTTAACAACAAATATATATATATATATAAAAGAGGATAACCCAAAACTTTAAGCATAAGTATGATAGTAAACAGAACTTGTTTATCTGAAAGAAAAACCATTAAACACCACTTCAATAAGATACCAAGGTATCAAGTCATAAAAGTCTGTATTACAAATCAATCACATTAGCGTTAGAAACGCTCGGCACACATGTCTGAACTTATGCTAGGTTCACCTTTGAAAGAAGGAACAGTCTATATGGGCACTTGGTGCCCTCATTTAGTTTGTAGTACAGTATGTACCTACACACTCACCTGGACTTAATCGTCCCAATTAAGACCACTGTTCTTCGCAGAGTTAAACAGTAGGGTTAACTACACGACCCACTGCTACCACAGATCTCTTAAGTTCCTCTACTTGCTTCGCATAGTGGCGAAAGAACACCCTGGAAGACTTCCAGCCCGTGTATGAACGGAGATGTTCAAAATCCATACAATTAAAGAAATTTAGGGATGAGGCAACTTTCCTCGGATCGTGACCTGCGGGTGTACTATCAGGATCCGCTCTGCGAATAAAATATGTGATTTTCGCTCTGAGTTGATTCAGAGATAAATTTGAGCCTGATGTTTCTCCCCTGAATAGTTGACCACCCTTGAAGTCTGAAGTTCTACGAAGATAGACCTTTAGGCATTCTACTGGACATAGAGATGCATCTTCTTTCAGAGGGCAGATTCTCCAGGGACCCCACCTGTTGGTGGGTAACTCATTCTTGGCGAGAAACGTAGGATCCGGAAACAGGTTCAGATCCCCCCCAACCAGGAACTGAACACGACCTGCCTCTCTCGAGAGGGCTACGATCTCACTAACCCTGGCCCGGACGCGAGTGCAAATAGGAAAATAACTTTTTGCGTCAAATCCTTTAACGCACATTCTTCATTGCTCAACAGGGAGGCGAAATGAAGAACTTTGTCTAAAAACCATGAGATGGGCTTTGGAGGTGCTGAAGGTCTGAGCCTAGCGCAGGCTTTCGGAACTTTATTAAAGATCTCGTTACCTAGGTCGATTTGGAAGGCAAATAAAATGGGTCTCATCAAAGCAGATTTACACACTGAAATCGTGTTAGCTGCCAACCCTTGGCCATGGAGGTGGATGAAGAAAGATAAGCAGAAGTGTGTTGAGATCTCCTGCGGATTCTTTGCCTTTACAAAGGCCACCCATTTTCTCCAAGATGACTCATATTGCCTTCTAGTCGATTTGCACTTATATTCCTCTAGGAAGTCTATGCTGGCTTTCGAAATCCCGAAACGCTTTCTCACCGCAAGGGAGAAAATCATGAGCTGCAGGGTCCGGGTTTTCTGTAATGAAGCGCAGACAGTCGACTTCTGGACTCGCTGGGTCAGAACTGGATGTGGTAGCGGCACGAACTTCATCTGTAGTTCCAACGCCAAGGGGAACCACATACTGTTCGGCCACTTGTGGGCCACTATTGCCGCTACCCCCTTGAAGGATCTCAGTTTGTTGAGGACCCTCAACAGAAGGTTGTGAGGAGGGAACAGATAAATCCTGGACCATCTGTTCCAGTCGAGGGACATTGCGTCCACTGCTTCCGCTAAGGGGTCCTCGTACGGGGACACGTACAGGGGCAACTTCTTGTTGTCTTTCGTCGCAAAGAGGTCTATCTGCAGTTCTGGGACTTGATTCAGATGAAGGAGAATGATCCTGCATCTAAGGACCATTCCGACTCTATCGTGTGAACCTGGATAGAGCGTCCGCTGTCACATTGCGGACTCCTTGAAGGTGAACTGCCGACAGGTACCACTTCTTCTTTTCCGCCAATCGGAAAATGGCTAACATCACTTGGTTGAGATGTGGTGACCTCGACCCTTGTCGATTCAAGCATCTCACAACCACCTCGCTGTCCATCACCAATCGTATGTGGATCGAGTGACGCGGGGAGACTTTCTTTAAGGTAAGGAGCACTGCCATAGCTTCTAGAAAGTTTATATGAAAGGTCCTGAATAGCTTGGACCAAGTCCCCTGGACTTTTTTCCGATGAGAGTGACCTCCCCATCCCTCCTTTGAGGCGTCTGAGTGAATCGTCATCGACGGGGGAGGTGGCTGAAGAAGAACCGACTTCTTTAGATGTCTGGCTTAGGACCAAGGTCTGAGAAGAGTACGTAGCCGAGGCGGCACTGGTCTTCTCAGGTCTCTTCGCGCGTTTGATGCATACCTTCTCCAAACTCCGGTTGCATCCTTTAGCTGTGCTCTTAGCACTAGGTCTGTCACTGAAGCAAACTGGAGAGAGCCTAGTACCCTCTCCTGTTCGCGTCTTGATATCCTTTCGGAATCTAGAAGTCTCTTGACAGAGCCCGCTATCTCCTTCCTTTTCTTCGTCGGGATGGAGAAACTGTGACAAAAGGTTCCAGTGGATTCCCAGCCACTGGAACTTTTGGGATGAAGAAAGTCGAGACTTTTTTCTGTTGATCTTGAAGCCTAGGTACTCTAGGAACTGGATCACCTGACTGGAAGCTTGCAAGCATTCGGTCTCGGATGCTGCCCACACCAGCCAGTCGTCCAGGTAGGCTACTACCTGAATTCCCTTTAGGCGTAATTGTTTGAGAGCTGCGCTCGCAAGCTTCGTGAAAATCCTTGGGGCTATGTTTACCCCGAATGGCATGGCTCTGAAGGCGTACAGTCTCCGTTGTAGCCTGAACCCTAGGTAGGGGGAGAGTCGACGGCTGATTGGAATATGCCAATAGGCGTCTGACAAGTCTATAGAGACTGAGTATGCCCTCTTGGGCAGTAAGGTCCTTATGTGTTGCAGTGTTAGCATCTTGAATTTGCAATTCACTATGAACTTGTTGAGTGGCGACAAGTCCAGAATGACTCTGAGCTTTTCCGAGTCTTTCTTGGGAACACAAAACAGCCTCACTTGGAATTTGATGGACTTCACCTTTCGGATCACCTTTTTCTCCAACAGTTCTTGAACGTACTCCTCCAAACGGGGGTGGAGTGTTGGAAAAACCGAAGGCACGGGGGGTGGAGTGCTGTACCAGCTCCAGCCCAGTCCATTCTTGAGTAGGGTTTGGGCCCAGGGATCGAAGGTCCAGCGATCCCAAAATTTCATCAGTCTCCCTCCTACCGGTATCGTTTCACTTGGACTGCCGTCTTGAGGTCTTGCCTCCCTGACCACGACCACCTCTGAATCCCCTTCCCCTTGAGGGGCGCCTAGACCAGCCTCTGGCTGCTCCTCTAGGTTTTGCACGAAAGGAAGAAGACTGTCCTTCGAACGTTGGGGTGAATGTGGTTGACTGACCTGGAACAGCCTGGAGTACCCACTGAAAAGTAGTCGGGGTTTGTGCCACCATCTGGGGCACTGGAGGCAATGGCAATTGCAGTTGCTGTTGCTGTCTATAAGGCTTGGCTGGCCGAGACGGTAGCCTAGTCCTCATATTCTTCCTCTTTGGTTGAGGACCCTCATCCGGGGAAGATTTTCTTTTGATAGCCAGGCCCCACTTCTGGAGAAGGTTTCTATTCTCCACGGCGGCCTTATCAACAACCTCTTTGACCACATCGGTAGGGAAAAGGTCTTTTCCCCAAATGTTGGAGGAGATTACCTTCCTTGGCTAGTGTCTCAACGAACCCCGGTGAACACGAACTCCCTGCAAGCTCTCCTTGCTTGACGAAGCCATAAAGGTCCTTCGTCACTGTGGCTAGGTGAGACTTAGCCACTACCATGAACATTTCATGGACCTTGGGTCACTTGCCATCGTCTCAAGAGTAGTCTGATGAGACATTGAGGCAGCCAGTCTTTCTTTTGTCTCGAACTCTCTTCGTAAAAGAGAGTCGGACAGCTTGGGGAGGTCCTCGCCGAATTGCCGTCGGCAATATCAGCCTCCAACTTTCCCACAGAGAATGTCAGATGGACATCCTTCCAGTCTCTGTGGTCCATAGGCAGGGCCAGCGACAAGGGTTTACACTCCTCCAGGGAGGGGCAAGGCTTGCCGGCCTCGACTGCCTTTAGGACAGCCGCAAACCCTTTTCTGTAAAAAGGGGAAGGCTCTATCAGGAGAGGACACAAAAGAAGGGAGCTTCTTGCTCAATGCAGCTACCTTCGAGTTAGAGAAGCCCCTCTCTTTCATCGAGGATGAAAGTAGGGCTTGAGCCTTAGCGTGGTCCATAATAATGACCTCCTTCGGCTCTGTCTCCTCCCTTGAAGCTGGTTCTTTTCTCAGCCGGACATAGCAGTCCGGATATGATGCCTTGCTGGGCCAGAATTCTACCTCCTCTAGGGGAAACTGAACCCAGCTTATCCGAGATGACGATCTTTCCAGTCGTCATCGGCATGTGCTCAGCATACCTCCATGGGTTAGCATCTGAGCATATGGGAAGGTCTTTCACATTGAGTCTTTTCCGGGGCCCATGTGATTCTGCCAGGGACTGCATACGCAGTTCCATTGCAGCCCGCCTTCTCCTGATTCTCCTTCTGCATTTGTTGGATGATTCCAACAATCGAAGAGGGGGCCTGTCCCAGTTCTACTGGGAGACCAGCCGATGTTGAGGGGATAGGCTCCGGCATCTGAACCGGAGTAGCCGACACCTCGTCGACCTCATCCTCTACGACATCCGGGGTTTGAACTTCATCCTGACCTTCTGCCAGGAGGTCTTCCAAACGTTCGTCCAGGTCAGATATCCTGTCATCCAACTGGATGTCTTGCATCGCGACTGCGACTTCCACGTCCACCTGGACTTGATCTTAAGGGATCTCCTCTTGAGGCTGGGGAATCACTGCATCAGCTGATACCTGGGGAAAAAGATACGCCCTCATCTTCTCACTTGGAAGATAAAGGCCAGAGGTGTTCTTCTTGAAGCCCCTTACCCAAGTACGAAGCTTTTCCCTTGCTATATCCCTTGATTCTGCCGTTCTAGGGGAATCAAAAGCCTCAGTAATCAGGTTAGTGCATACAGTACATACCTGAGGGTCCCAATACTGGAGATCATCCTTGGAGACAGCGCATGCTGCGTGTCTCCTACAACACTCATGTCCGCAGAGGTTCTTGCTGCGGACATTGCAGAAAACATTTCCGCACTTCGGAGGGTCCTCCTGTAAAGAGAAGAAATTTCCATGAGTATCAAGTGAACTATGTATCACTGGATATGCATAGTATAGCATAACAATTCATAAAGGAAAGACACACACTTGTGTTTTCCCTCACAACCCATTGTTGCAGCCTTCCAGATAATAGAATCAAAATGGTTTATCTCTTCTAGAGTAACCAATGCAAGGTTTCCAAAGGAAACAGGTGGAGCTCACACCTAAGCAATGATTTTAAAATCCTGGATAATAGACAGGGAAGAACTCAGCTTCCTATCTGAGGGCAACAGCAAAGGGATGTGCAAGAAAACACAATAGTGTTAGAAGATACAGTGCTGTACCAAAAACCTTTACTATAGTTTTCTTCTTACTGTATATGCTATACAGAAGAATACTAGTACAGTATAGGGGGATGTGTGCCGGCCTGCCTTTGCCGGCCGGCACACACCACAACTAGCTTTAAAGTATACTACTTAACAGCTATAGGGCGGCAGCACTCTGGTTCAAATGCCTGTGCCGGTCGCAGCAACTGCCGGCTGGTAACAGCCAGTGTTGGCCGGCAATGACTGCCGGCCAGCAACTACACAAGGTAGTACCCAGCTGCCGGCCACACTCTTGGTGACCGGCAGACAAGGACTGACATAAGCCGGCCGGCAAAGGTACAAGACCGATGCCAGCCGGCAGCAAAAGAACCAGAGGACTACACCTGCCCGGCAGCCGGCCTCATAGGCCGGCAGCCGGGACAGGTACAGCACTAGAAGAAAATAGAATGGATGCCGGATAAGAGTGTACACAACCTCCAAGCCCGGCAACCGAAAGAGTGCATATAAGGAAGGGGAGAAACTAATTCAGGCTTCCTTGACCAATGCCGTCCGGCTCTGCCGGCAGGCATGGATGAGGGACCAAGAGAGGTCCGGGCAGCACTCGAAAACATAAGGCCCTTGCCGGCCAGCAGCTCTGCCGGCCGGCAAGGGGTTGAGTCAATTCCACATCCTAACCTATACTAGGTCCAGAAGTAGAACGACGTACAGTACAGTAAGACCCCTGCCGGCCAGCTCTGCCGGCCGGCAAGGGGCTGAGTCAATTCCACATCCTAACCTATACTAGGTCCAGATGTAGAACGACGTACAGTACAGTAATGGCTCGGCCATTACGAAGAAAGAGGGGGAAGTGACAAGAGGGTCCTGCCAACCTTGCTTTAGTGACAGATCACCCGCAGCCAAGAAACTTATCTTAGCCTAAGGGAGATCTAAGGGGAAAGGCCAGCAATACTTGCCAGCTTCCAGAGCACCAAAGCAAGGAAGGCGTTGCTACTACCAAGGGAAGAACTTATCCTCCCCCGAGAACAGCAACAGGACTAGTCTGGTAGATCACAAAAGAAGGGAATCATATCTACAGAAACCTTCGGTA
>NC_090758.1:26858973-26861413 GCF_036898095.1 Palaemon carinicauda | reverse complement strand
CATGTAAGAGAATGCAAGCATAATAAGGGAGGGGGGGGGGAGGGCCGTAAATCCTGGTGCTACATCAAGTAAAATATATATATATATATAGATATATATATGTATATGTATATGTATACATATATATATATATATATATATGGATAAATATCAACACAACATCGTGTTTCAAATAGAAATAAATTTCTACCTCATACTTGGGATGGAACGCTAGCCCCTTCTATCTATCTATCTATATATATATATATATATATATACATATATTTATATATATATATATATATTTATATATATTTATATATATATATATATATATATGTGTGTGTGTGTGTGCGCGTGTGTGTGTCTGTGTGTGCGTATATACAGTATATATATACAGTATATATATATATATATATATATATGTATGTATGTATATGTATAAATATTACTATTAGGTATTATCGTAATAATCGTAAATTTTAAGTTTTGACAAGGACATGTTGACAGAGACATTTGTTGGCCTCCTCACCAGTAGTGTAGTGTGAATTTTGATATGTATTACTAACTTCACCTGTTGTATTCCTTAGAGAGCTGCTAAGGATTATGGAGTTCAACTAGCAGTTTCTTCGTCAGTGTGTTTATGCTGTCATCATGGGGGAGATTGTTTTCTTTCTCGCCAGGAGAGAGGGATAAAGGACAGTTCGGGCTAGACTTGGATGCCTCCCACACCCTTTTACTACAGCTGTTATTTGACACTTTGGATTAACCTTTGGGGTAGTTTGCTCAGGAACTGCCACCCACGGTGTTTCTGAGCTTTTCAGCTTTGACTTAGGTGGTGTTGGGTGTGGACTTCCTGCAGGCTCAGACCGTAGTCCAGGATTTGTTTCCGGTCGAGCGGACCGCAGGAGGGGCACCTCTGCATCCTTTCAGCATGTCTTTTCGTCTATGCAGCTGTGTGGGGAGCTTGATAGCTCGTGAGGAGGCATGTAGAGACGCTGAGTACAGGTAATAATTTTCTAGCCATTTCATTTTTGAGAGGACGGTGCTGTGCTTATGCCTCGCGTTTACATGTTCTCCAGTACTCCCTCTGCAGGCAGTGCTTTGATGTGTGATGGTGTGCCGGGTTATTTTGCTGGGGATTTATGCCAAAGTTCCTTGAGGCTTTAAATATTAGCCTAGCACCGGGAGATGCCCACCGTGTTGTAAATAATACTTCGTTCCTTCTATAATTGGAGAGTTTGTTTTTTTGTGTCATTTATATATTTATGCTTTATAAGTTCCTTTTCGTATGGAGAATGTTATTTTTTTTTTTTTGGATTTGTGATTACTGTTATTAATTATAAGGTTTAGCTTTTTACTATAGGTAGGAGCTTAAGTATTTCCTCACTGTGCTCTCCTCCTTCCTTCCCTCCTTACCTTATTTAGTAATAGGTAGGTGTTCTTAATTTCATCCCCTGATTTATTGCTTATGTGTTATACATTTATTCATCTATCTTAGGGATTTATATTTTGAGGTTAGGTCATCCTTTCGGATGTTTATTCTGAGGACGTGATTTTTGGTCCTGTTGTCACAAGGCTGACAGATATTTGGCATTGTTCTGGTAATTTTCATTTGTTGTTTTACATGTATATTAAAAATTGTTAATTTTTTCTCGTGTTTTAGTTTCCATTGACCTTTTTTCATTGAGCATTTAAAAACACTGACCTCTCTTTCCAAGTGCTTTAAAGATTTTGCACCACGGCTTCACACGAGGTCGTAAACAAACTGGCGACCGTGACAGGATAGAGAGCTCAGGTTATTCAGTGATTGGGTCAGTCGAGCGGCACTCAAGTGATTACTTCAGTGTTTGGTATCTTTTTGAGTATTGTTGCCTTCCCCCCCCCTTCCCCGAATTATTTATTTTTTTTGCATCATGAAGGATTTTGTTTTCGATCCGGCAGAGTTTTTGGGATTGGCTGATTGTTTGAATTATCTGCCGGGGTTGAATAAGAAACTTTTATTAGTGTGCACGGTGATTGGGTATTGAGGTGAAGGCTTCGGACTCGACGAAGGAAGTTTTGTTGTTAGTCCTGAGTAAGGTTAGTCAGCATATGGATGACAGAGCATTTGGTTAGTGATATGGAGGATAATTTAGGAGGTGTTAGTGAAGGGAGTGAGGAGGTGGAGAGTGACAAGGTGAGTGTGCCAGCTGGTGTAACCTCGTTTGAAGACCCTCCTCGTATCGGTACACTGTATAAAGGTCCTGCAAACTTTCCCGAAGGTCCCCTTAAAAGTAGTGAGAATGTGTATAATAATCGATTTTGCCCTTTTTCCAATGTGCCCGTAGAACCCGTTCCCCCCTTCTAATGCTTTGGGTTAGTCTGAGGCAGACCAAAAGTTTGAATTGATATGTAAGCGTATAAGTTGAGAAAATTGGAATTTGAGGAAAGCAAGCGGGTTAGGCGTCATGAGAGGGAG
>NC_090758.1:26836473-26853973 GCF_036898095.1 Palaemon carinicauda | reverse complement strand
AGCTTTTCAGTGGCAAGTCCATCTCATCAAGATGACTCGCAAAAAAACGGTAAAAACTTTACCTTTAGGAAAAAGCTTTTCGGTGGCAAGTCCATCTCATCCAGATGACTCGCGAAAAACCTGTAAAAACCTTACCTTTAAGAAAAAGCTTTTCGGTGGCAAATCCATCTCTTCCAGGTGACTCATGCGGATCTGGTTTTCGGATAGGGCCTCAATGGGAGCTGCTCTCTGCTTTCCTTCGCTTTCATTCACGACAAATAGGTTTCCTTCAGCATACTCTTTCGGTGAACTGCAGAACAGTCGGAGGTCGTCCATCTGTAATTTGCATATAAATAGAAGTCGGGTATGGATATTAAGACTAATGGAAGTTAGGTACATTATGAATGTAAGACTGATCTAGGTACTTCCCTGTTATTGCCCTACCACTAATTTCCATTAAAACAACAATACTCTTTTTTAGGTTAGGTTAGGTTAGTCTGTAGGTGAATAAAATTCACACCTAACATAACCTAATCTAACATATACTATTGGGGTTATATCGGAAATAAGTGGTGGGGCGATAACAGAAAAGTACTGTGAACTATACTCCGACTGAGAAAGTAATTGAAAAAAATTCAACTAAATTACACACAAGAAAACCAACTAGCAAATTGATGACATTAACAAACCAAATCTTTTCCGAACAAACCAAATATCTCCATTAGGAACAAAACTGAAAACCTCCATTAGGAACAATACGAAAAACCTCCTTTTAGAACAAACCAAAAAAACACTTCAAGAAGCCAAAAACCCTTTAAGAAAAAAACTGAAAAAATAAACCCTTTAAACACAAACCGGCCGCCCCAAAAAAACTAAGAACAAAATACAAAACTACAAGAACAAACAAAAAACCTATACGAGAACAACCAAACCAAAAATTCTTTAAAACATCTCAATAGAAAACCATTAAAGAAGAAAACAATTCAATAACAATACAAAAAGAACACAAACCCATAAACCAAAAGAAAAATATTTCAACATCAATAACAAAAACGGAGGACCATCTTCAACTAATACTAACACAATATTCTTTGAAAGACAAATGAATACATATAGCTGATTAACAACCACTTTGATAGAGACAATCAATATTATTATTATTATTATTATTATTATTATTATTATTAATTACAAGGCTATAATCTAGTTCGAAAAGCAGGATGCTATAAGCCCAGGGGCTCCAACAAGGAAAATAGCCCGGTTAAGAAAGGAAACAATGAATAATAAAATATTTCAGGAACATTAACATTAAAATAAATACCTCCTACGTAAACTATAGAAACTCTAACAAAATAAGAGCAGAGTAATAAGGTAGAATAGTGTGCTCAAGTGCACCCTCAAGAGAGAACTTCAACCCAAGACAGTGGAAAGCCATGGTACTGAGGCTATGGCACTACCCAACACTAGAGAACAATGGTTTGATTTGGAGTGTTTTTCTCCATGAAGAGTCGCTTACCATAGGCAAAAAAAAAAACCTAAATAAAAGTCTTTTTTACCCTTACAGTGCAGTAGTTATTCATTTGAGTGCAGAAAAATTTTACAGTAATTTAAGTATTGTTAGGTGTTCGAGGAAAGAAGAGATTATGCAAAGATTATATCACACTATTCAGTGTATTTATAGGCAAAGAATAAATGAACCGTAACCTGAGAGGCATTCACTGAAGGGCTGTCTGGTCAGTTAAAGGGTCCAAGAACTCAAGCAGTTTTAGCCTAATTTAAACTATAAAAAAACGTCCATAATCTTACCGTAATCTCCAATGGCGTGTTTTCATCAATTCCTCCTTCAATGGCCTTCTCTATATTTGCAAGCTAAAACTTTGTCTTTACAAATTCCTGTAAAGAAAATGCAAATATACATTATTTGTCAAACAATGAAGAATAAGTTTTGTGAAGAATGAATGTAATTAACAGATTTGTGAACCAGGTCAAAGGGTGTATGCACTCAGTAAAAATTATTTCATATAAATCCTCGACATAGGCAGTTGCGGGAGCTTTAAAACTCTCTGTGACATGTATGGAGGCAGTAATTCGGTAGGAGATATTTTCACCTTTTTTGGTTTGGGGCTCCATTTCCCTCCCTTTGATGCGGAGTCCTGCAAACCTGCACTCCCTACGGTACATGAGTGATATTGAAGTCGCTACTTTGGATGAAGCAGTGTGTGTATGTTTAGTTATTTAAATGTTCGGCTTTCTCTCGTTAAGAGTGTGGTGTTTTACCTTGGGAATTTTGTTAACATTATTCTGTCTCGATGTGTGCCTTTTCAGGCTTTAACCCTGGAACGGTATGGTGGGTCGTCCGCGACCCCGAGCGTCAAAAAAAAAGAGGTTTTTCTCACGTGACTCACCCCGTGACTGAATTTGTGGGTGATCGACCTGCAGTAGGTGTCTCGCCTACACGCTCTAGTAATGTCCAGATGTGCATTGCTGTAGCTGTACTCCTTCCCCGATTTCTGAGACGCGTCGGGGTCGAGCGCGACCGAGTTTACCCTTCTAAGGAAATTTGCATAATTATCAAAGTTATTACGTATTATGAAATTGTCGTAGAATGGTGCAACTTGTATAGGTTATCAGTTGTGGAAACTCTTGGTGGATTGTTTGGCTACCATGTGCATGATTTTTTTTTAGTTAAAATGTCGTTCATCACCACGAGGACCATTTTACCGCGAGTGCCCCTTTTTCATTTTTTTTTCATTTTTTTGCCAAGTCATTTTTCCGTAAGATATTGCCAAATAGTGTCGTAAAACTTTTGCTCTTTTAGTGTTGGAAAGTGTGTATAGATGATCTGGCTACCCATGCGTGACTTTGTTTTTGTCAGATACGACGTAGTTATTGGAATATTGGGTATTTAACTGCGGTTGCCAATTTCTGTTTTTTTCAATATTTGTAAAAATTTACTACGTAGTAAGGAATTGCCGTATATTATTGATTTTTTTTCATGTTAAGTGTTAGAAAGTGTGCCTTGATGGTTGGGCTAACACGTGCATGTCTTTTTTTTTCTTATCTGAGATGCCGTATATTAGAATGTAAGGCATTTTACCGCGAGTGCCCCTTTTTCATTTTTTTTAATTTTTTTGCCAAGTCATTTTTCCGTAAGATATTGCCAAATAGTGTCGTAAAACTTTTGCTTTTTTAGTGTTGGAAAGTGTGTCTAGATGATCTGGCTACCTATGCGTGACTTTGTTTTTGTCAGATACGACGTAGTTATTGGTATATTGGGTATTTAACTGCGGTTGCCAATTTCTATTTTTTCTCAATATTTGTAAAATTTTACTACGTAGTAAGGAAATGCCGTATATTATTGATTTTTTTTTCATGTTTATGTGTTAGAAAGTGTGCCTTGATGGTTGGGCTAACACATGCATGTCTTTTTTTTTTTTATCTGAGATGCCGTATATTAGAATGTTGGGCATTTTTCCGCGAGTGCCCATTTTTATTTGTTTTGCATTTTTTTGCTTTGTCATGTTACCGTAAGGAATTGGCAAGTAGTGTCGCAAAACTGATATTTTTATAGTGTTGGAAAGTGTTTCTAGATGATCTGGCTACCCCTGCCTATTTTTTTTTTGCCAGATATAGCGTATATATAGGTATGTGTTCGATTTTCCTGTGATTGCCATTTTTTCGTTTTTTCCCATTTCTTTCAAAATTACTACGTACTAAGGAACTATCACAGAGTAATGATTCATTTAGATGTTTATTTGTCGGAAAATGTGCCTTGATGGTTTGCCTAGCACGTGGCTGAAATTTTTTTTCTGAAATGCGTATAATAAAATGTTAGCCATTTTTCCGCGAGTGCCCCTTTTTATTTGTTTTTCATTTTTTTACTTAGTCATGTTACCGTAAGGAATTGGCAAGAAGTGTCGCAAAACTTATGTTTCTATAGTGTTGGAAAGTGTTTCTAGATGATCTGGCTACCCATGCCTATCTTTTTTTTTAGCCAGATATGGCATATATATAGGTATGTGTTCGATTTTCCTGTGATTGCCATTTTTTCGTTTTTTCCCATTTCTTTAAAAATTACTACTTACTAAGGAACTATCACAGAGTAATGATTCATTTATATGTTTATTTGTCGGAAAATGTGCCTTGATGGTTTGCGTAGCACGTGGCTGACTTTTTTTTTCTGAAATGTCGTATATTAGAATGTTAGCCATTTTTCCGCGAGTGCCCCTTTTTATTTGTTTTGCATTTTTTGCTTAGTCATGTTACCGTAAGGAATTGGCAAGTAGTGTCGCAAAACTTATATTTTTATAGTGTTGGAAAGTGTTTCTAGATGATCTGGCTACCCATGCCTATCTTTTTTTAGCCGGATATGGCGTATATATAGGTATGTGTCCGATTTTCCGGTGATTGCCATTTTTTCGTTTTCTCCCATTTCTTTCAAAATTACTACGTACTAAGGAACTATCACAGAGTAATGATTCATTTAGATGTTTATTTGTCGGAAAATTTTGTTTACTTCTTTTTTGATTGAATATCATCAAACTTTTTTAGCTAAAATATATTGTTTTACATTTTTTTTTTCGATTTTATTTCCCTTCAAAAAAATTTTTTTGCGTCAGAATTTTAATTTTATAGTCGTAAAATAATCGACAATTATCCAGCAACCCACCATACAATTTTTATGTATATCCAAGAATAATTAGATTAGTAAATAACACCTTGAAATTGACATACCCTTCCTACATTTCAAGTGGCAGATTAGGGAGTCTGAGTCAGTGTGGTTGGCGGCCATTTTGTGGACATATCCGAAGCGTAAGTTGCCCTATCTATATATATTCTTGTTCCCTATAGAATTTGTGATATTTTGGTATATTTTTACCTGCATAAATATCATATTATATATTAAATATATGTATTTTTTTACGAAATTTCTAGGTACTCAAAAAAATACCTTTAGATATGGCCCCTGATATAAGTGTAATTTACAAATAATGAAGATTTTTTTACATATTTCTATTTTAGGATAACATATGTTTATTCCCTAAAAAAATTAGCCACTTCCTATTTAATTTGGGTACCCAAAAAAATTCATGAAATTTGGACAAATTTTTTTGGCCAAAAAAAGTTACCCTTTTTTTCTCATTTCAGATCTTCACCTCCATGGGTCTGACTTCATCCAAAATACATCAAGATGTGTCCTAAGCATTCAAGAAACAATTCCTAAAAGGATTTGTGTATATATGTATAAACTTGTTTTTTATGAATTTTTATGTAAGGTCTTTTTTTCTACTTATTTTGTTAAAATATTTATAATAAATAGTTTTTCTGCAGATGAGTAGTATTTATCTTTACAGTTGTTTTAAGCATTCATTGAAGTTTTTTTTGGCAAAAGAAAAAAGGAGGTTACTGCAAAAACTGATTTTTCAAGAATTTTTTCTGGCGTCGGGGTCGCGCGCGTCCGAGTATACCCTTAAAGGAGTGTCCGAGGAGCGTACCTATCCAGGGTTAATGTTCATGTGGTGGGTTGTTGATAGTTAATTGTTAATTCAAATTGTTAGGTAGTCACAAGGCTGACTGTTCTAAAATTTTGTTTGTTAATGAACATTGTTAAGTTTACCCCAAGTGTTTTCGTTTCCGCTGACCAATTTGCAGTTAGATATTTTTATAGACACTGACCTCTCTTATCATGCAATATGAACTTGCACCGCGGCCCGACAAGGGTCGTAACATTAACGTAATTGCGAGACACCCATTCTCATTCATAACTGTATAAAAGAATATTAACAGTTAATGGCAGGACAGGATTAGAAACAAAAAAATTAGAAAGATTACTAGAGTGCCAAATGTGGACGAGATCATGGTGAAGGGTTAGATGGAGAGGAATTAAGCATTATCTTCGCTCTCTCAAAGGGACATTAGTTCACCAAACTATCAACTGGGCTACACAAGGCCCTGCATGGCTCGAGGACTATGAAGCGTGAAGGTGGAGATGAGGAATGGAGAAGTATTGATTTAAAAGCTCAAGATGGAGACCCTTTACCTCGGTAGGCGTGGGAGCTGATGAGGTATGTGTGTAAGTATAAAAGTACATACATGCATACATACATATATACATGGTGTGTATATATATATATATATATATATAGAGAGAGAGAGAGAGAGAGAGAGAGAGAGAGAGAGAGAGAGTACATACAACCATACGTAGACACGTTTCCTAGAATACAATCAACATGTGTATACATGAGAGAGAGAGAGAGAGTAGGTAGTTAGGTAGGTGTGTCTGTGTGTGTATCTATCTATCTATCTATCTATCTATCTATCTATATATATATATATATATATGGATAGATAGAATCACATACACCTATATATATATATATATATGTGTGTGTGTGTGTATGTATATATATATATGTATATATATATATATATATGTGTATATATATATATATATATATATATAAATATATATATATATATGGATAGATAGAATCACATACACCTATATATATATATATAAATATATATATATATATATATGTGTGTGTGTGTGTGTATGTATATATATATATATATATGTGTGTATATATATATATATATATATGGATAGATAGAATCACACACACACACACCTATATATATATATATATATATGCATATATATATATATATATATATGGATAGATAGAATCGCACACACACACCTATATATATATATATATATATAGTACTTCTTTATTAGTAAGGAGTTTCCCGTGATGTTCTATCTATAATAATACCTAAATAAGTTATGTATGTTTGTATGTGTAAATCCTTGCCTACATCCTTCCAAAATAGCAGATATACTTGAATTACCTTACAAACCAATACACATCCGATATGTCTATATGTACCATAATACTCATATCCACTTGAACAATATTGGAGAAACTTGGGACAATTTGTGCACCATATAATACACAAATAGCTACCACAATAAAACATGGAAAACTGAAGTACAAGACTCGGTATTACGTATTTTCACTTCCATTATCTCAAAATGACACATAACATTCACTGACCAATCTCATAATGTCATCAAACTTGACGTCAATAAGATCAAAATAAGTGTTTCACAAGCTGAAAAATAAATACACATTCATAAACCGGCAAGTATATCACTTACCATTGCTGGACAATTGGAATATTTCACTTGGAAGAGCAAAATGGAGAGATTATCAACAACAATATTCTTTACACACGAAAGAGGTTTCACAATACTGATGAACGAAGAGCGTGTGCGTGAAGAGACTCCAGAGTCCAGAGAGGGATGAACAGATTGTTTTTGAGTGTTGTTACTTCACAATGAATAGAACACGTCTACTTGTAAGTAACGTGACTAACGTCTCTCCCCTAAACGAAGTAACTGAAGGTATCGAACATGTACGGTACGGTGTATACCTCGTACGAGTGGCGTTCGTCTCGGTAAAGAAATAAGAAATAACACTCATGTTTTATAATGGTTATCAAGGTTAAGAACCTATTTTTGACATATAAATCTGTTTTAAATCTATAATATGGTCTATGTGTTTATATCTAGATCTTTATTATAATTTGAACGAAAACTAACATAAGATCATAATCTCCTCCTACGTCTATTGTGACGCAAAGGGCCTCGGTTAGATTTCGCCAGTTTTCTCTGTCTTGAGCTTCCAATTCAATACTTCTCCATTCATCATTTCCTACTTCACGCTTCATAGTCCTAAGCCATGTAGGCCTGGATTTTCCAATTCTTCTAGTGCCTTCTGGAGCCCAGGTAAACGTTTGATGAACTAATCTCTCTTGGGGAGTGGGAAAATTCACTCACCACTTGCTGTAACTTCCCAATCTGATTCATGGCTTTAATATTCCAATTAGCTATTTTCAATTTTTATTTAAAACTAGCATAACAAAGTATAGAAATTATGATTAGTTTAATGTTTTGATGGTTTTCGTTACCGCAGCGTTTACAGCCAACTCTTCTAGAAGGACACTCCAAAATCAAACCATTGTTCTCTAGTGTTGGGTAGGGCCATAACCTCTGTACCATGGTCTTCCACTGTCTTGGGTTAGAGTTCTCTTGCTTTATGGTGCACTCGGGCACACCATTCTATATTATTTCTCTTCCTCTTGTTTTGTTAAAGGTTTATATTTTACATAGAAGGAATTTACTTTAATGTTACTGTTCTTAAAATACTTTGTTTCTCCTTGTTTTCTTCCCTCACTGAGCTGTTTCCCTGTTGGAGCCTCTTGGCTTATAGCATTCTGCTTTTCCAACTAGGGTTGTAGCTTAGCAATTAATATAATAGATATTGTAATGCATATACTGAAATGTAAATTATAATTTTTAAGGAATATTTCTTGATAAAAGAAAGGAAAGAAAATGTAAGTTGAAATGTAATTATATTCTCATAATAATAATAATAATAATAATAATAATAATAATAATAAATACAGGTCTGTTGATTGTCCTGCAACTTGAAGGTAGGAGGAGCCATTACGTCTCCTCAAACCCCAACCCCCCCCCCCCCAACCCCCCCACACCCACACACAATCTTTTCTTAAATTCTACACGTCAGGTATCAGTTGATTTAGGACACGTTGAAAATGCGTAGAATACTTTATCTGCAATAAATGCGGCTTGTTTGACTACGAGAGTATTATTATTATTATTATTATTATTATTATTATTGCTTGATTAACTACAACCCTAGTTGGAAAAGCATGATGCTTTATGCCCAGGGAACCCTCGCGGGGAAAATATCCAAGTGAGGAAAGGAAACAAGGAAAAATAAAGTATTTTAAGAGTAGTAGCATCATTAAAATATTTCCTATATAAACTATAAAAAGTGTAATTACAAAAAATGAATGTATTGATTTGCAACAAGGGAAACCTCAATGTGGTTATAGACTAGAAATACACAAAGAATGTATAATTCTTTCCTAGATTTTCATTTGCATGCAAATTATAAAGTCTTTCAATGTATAGACAACAATAAACTTTATTACAATATTCTAACGAACCTTTGACGTTCTAAATCCAAGGAATTTTGAGTTATGATAGGATACTCTAGTCTTGGGTAGTGCCATAGTCTCTGTACCATGGTCTTCCACTGTCTTGGGTTAGAGTTCTCTAGCTTCAGGGAACATTCGGGCACACGATTGTATCTAATTTCTGTTCCTCTACTTTTGTTAAAGTATTTAAAGTTTATGTAGGAAATGTCTATTTTAATGTTGTTACTGGACTTGAGATGTTTTATTTTCCTGGTTACCTTTCCTTCGTGGGCTATTTACCCTATTGGAGCCCCTTGGGCTTATAGTATCCTGCTTTTCCAACTAGGGTTGTAGCTTAGCAAACAATAATAATAAAACGTTAAATGGAGGACTAAAATTGAGAATTGTGTATAAATACCAATGGAGCTCAACAAATGTCATTGATTGTACAATACCACAACAAATGCAGCCGTTTCTAGTCCGCTGCAGGACAAAGGCCTCAGGGGTTGTAGTGCCTTATGTAGTAACATCACTGGCTGGCTATTGCCAGACTGGAGTTCGAGTCAATCTTAACCTCGTTAGTTCCTTTGGTCGCTGCAACATCACCATCCTCTCGAGCTAAGGATGTTGCATTTGGGGGAGCCTATAGGTCTATCTGCTGAATCATCAGCAGCCATTGCCTGGCCCTCCTCGGTCCTAGCTTGTGGCATTTAAACATTCATGTCTGGGGTTTGGCCAGCTTTCATCACTACATGGCCTATCTGTTGATTGTTGATGGTGGGAGGCTTTCAATTGATCGTTCACAACAAACCAACCTAGTATAGGTGACACAAAGCCTGCTTACAAAAGGAAAAGGACGCTCCAAAATCAAAACATTGTTCGCGAATCTTGGGGAGTGTCATGTATTCCCTGTAACCCAAACCATCAATTTTTTTTTCTTTTAGTGGCAAATATACATTTACAATTGTATGACTTAAAATTCAAGGTGTGATTCTCGACAGAAAATGTATTTTTGAGAAACACATTAGGTCTGTGCATTCATCAGTTGCGCAGAAAATTGGCTTATTGGGAAAGTCTTTCAAGAATTTTGGTGATCAATCTATTCTGAAAAAAGTGTTTTAATTCTTTTATTCTACCTTGTTTTGAGTATTGTTCTCCTATCTGGTCTTCAGGTGCTGATTTTCATCTCAATTTGTTGGACAGAATCTTACAGTCTATTAAGTTTCTTATTCCTGATCTAGATATTAATCTCTGGCACCATCGTTCAATTAGTTCATTATGCATGTTGCATAACATTTTTCATAACTCTGACCATCCTTTACATTCAGATCTCCCTGGAAACTTCCATCCTGGTCGTAATACTAGGCAGGCAGTTAATTCTAATAGCCGGGCCTTCTCCATCATGAGGCTCAATACTACACAGTATTCTAGAAGTTTTATTCCCGCTGTTACCAAGTTGTGGAATGATCTTAATCGGGTTGTTGAAATAGTAGAACTTCAAAAGTTCAAAGTGTGAGCAAAAGTTTTTTATGTTGACCAGGCTGACATAGTCTTTTTATAGTTTATATATGATATATTTGTTTTTGACGTTGTTAATAGTTTATATATGACATATCTATTTTGACGTTGTTACTCTTTTTAGAATGATTAATTGTTAATTTGATCTCATCATTTATTTATTTCCTAATTACCTTTCCTCACTGGGCTATTTTGCCTTATTGGAGACCTTGGGCTTAAAGCATCTTGCTTTTCCAACTAAGGTAGTAGCTTGGATAATAATAATAATAATAATAATAATAATAATAATAATTAGTCATGTAGATATGTACTTTCCATTTTTTTAGTATAAATTTACAGTTCTTACAATTTATAATATACATACATAAAATTGCATGAATAATCTTTTTTTTTTCTTATTACTTTACGTATAATGTATTCACAAATGCAACTTCCATTGGTCATATAAATACCTTTTTTTCTTTTTTATCTTATTTTTTTCACTCTTCGAATAGTATGCAAAAACAAGCTGTAAAACTCCTATAACAGGATCACAGACTCCACCCATGCATGTGTAATCACAATGTTAACTGCGTCGTATGAAGTTCTCCACCGAACATACTTGATCAGAACACGTATCTACACTCATACAGGTCTCTTAGGCAATTCAGTTCCTGTATAATAGGATAAGGTAATTGTGTTTCTTCATTTACCCCTTCCCCAATTCGTTTCAAGAAACCTGTAAAATTAATTATTCAAGTATAGTGAAAGATAGATTGAGAAACTAGTTAATATGTGTTGAAAGTATTTGACATTTTACCAGAAAACCATGGTAATACTCATTATTATTGTCATCATCATAATCTCCTACTACGCCTATTTCACGCTAAGGGCCTCGGTTAGATTTCGCCAGTCGTCTCTATCTTGTGCTTTTAAATCAATACTTGTCCATTCATCGTCTTCCACCGCACGCATCATAGATGAGATCATGGTGAGGGTACACATACACCAAATAGTCTGGCCTATTCTTTGCAGATTCTCATCTTTCCTCATACACCTGACAGTACTGAAATTACCAAACACCTCTTTGCTCAAGAGGCTAATTATTGTATTGTAATTGTTCAGTGGCTATTTTCCTCTTGGTAAGGGTAGAGGAGACTCTTTAGTTACGGTAAGCAGGTATTGTAGGACACCCCAAAATCAAAGAATTGCTCTCAAGTCTTGGGTAGGGCCAGAGCCTCTGCACCATGGTCTTACACTGTCTTGGGTTAGAGTTCTCTTGCTTGATGGTACACCCTGGCACGCTGTTCTGTCTTGTTTATCTTCCTCTTGTTTTGTTGAAGTTTTTTATAGTTTATATAGGAGATATTTATTTTGATGTTGTTACTCTTCGAAAAAGATTTAATTTCCTTGTTCCCTTCCTCACTGTGCTATTTACCCTATTGGAGCCCCTGGGCTTATAGCATCCTGCTTTTCCAACTAGGGTTGTAACTTAGCCAATAATAATAATAATAATAATAATAGGCCTACTTGAATATGTAACGTTTTATAAAGTTCTGTTATGAGTTGTTTGTTTATTGAACTCAAATATAGAAATGTAAATATCACGAACTTATTGTCAAGCTCGTTATTTTCGTAATAAAAGGATAAAATAATATACGCATTGGCTACTCACAATTCCCAAATAATATCGATGTAAATATTATAGTCTGACGTAAGTACTGCAAGGTAAGAAAGAGAAGACGATGGATTGGCAAACTAGGAAAGTTTGCGGATGTAGTCTGGCACAGTGAGACCATGAACAGACGCAAGTGGAAGGGCATGTCTGAGGCCTTTGTTTCATAGTGGACTAAACTCATTTTTTTTAGTGAGGCGCATTTGCACCGACACGCTGCAGTGCCCTTTTAGCTCGGAAAAATTTCCTGTTAGCTGATTGGTTAGAATTATCTTGTCCAACCAATCAGCGATCAGGACACTTTTCCGAGCTAAAACGACACCCCTGCGAGTCGGTGCAAATATTCCTCTTTAAAAAGAATTGACCATAGTTACTGCTGGTGGTGGTGGTGATGATGATGATGATGATGAAGTACAGTTATATAATGTTGAAACTAAGGTAGAAAATTTTATTAGGTTGTTGAAAGATATAAACAAACCACTTGGAGTGATGTTGATATTCACTGAAACTATATATTTATAACTGTTTTATTATCAGTCTTACGAATTTGTTAAGTACCTCCTTTTAGAAATGTATAACTATTCATTTCATGAAAGATAAGAATAAATATCATATTTCGTCTCTTTTATCTTTTTTTTTATTTCTTATTATGAAATACATATGTACAATCTTACAATCTATAACATATATACATCATAGTATATTTGCATAAATAATTTCTTATTTTACATGTCATGTATGTATAACTGAAATTTTTATTATATATCTAAATATGATTCTATCTCCAAATAATATATTTAGTCGTAAATATCTTTTCAACAGGATTATATCAAATTTTATTTACATTGAAGGTATTTATCATCCGGCTTTTGATATATTTAAGCAATTGTGGGTCATTACTTGACAATCCCAAGTAACTCCCCTTCCATATCCGTGCACTAAAACCTTTTTTTATCATTATTGCTGTATTTCCTATATTATTATTATTATTATTATTATTATTATTATTATTACTTGCCAATCTACAACCCCAGTTGGAAAAGTGGGGTGCTATAAGCCCAAGGCCTCCAATAGGGAAAATAGCCCAGTGAGGAAAGGAAAAAAGGAAAATGAAATATTCTATGTAGGGTAACAACATTGAAATAAATATCTCATATATAAACTATAAAAACTTTAACAAAACAAGAGGTAGAGAAATTAGATCGAACAGTGTGCATAAGTGTACCCTCAAGCAAGAGAACTATAACCTATAGATTTTATCCATTACTGTTTTTTAAGTTCTTTTCATCCCGTTTATGGTGTTCTCTTTTCCCTTTTCCCGCATGTCATCTGTTAAATTGTGTATGTTACTGAATATAGCATTGATTAGAGACATTACTGAGGGATTAGTCTCTGTGGGCTAAGATTGCCGTATGTACTTATAACTGATGATTGCGTCTTGGACCGGACGTGTTCTACTTTCGTTTAAGATACAGTCATTGCAATGTGCGCAGTACGAGCTAAGATGAATCATCGAGTCTCTATGATTAACTTAGTCGTACCCCCCCCCCCTCTCTCTCTCTCTCTCTCTCTCTCTCTGTTAACCCTGGATAGGTACGGTGGGTCGTTCGCGACCCCGAGCGTCAAAAAAAAACAGGTTTTTCTCACGTGACTCAGCCCCGTGACTGAATTTGTGGGTGATCGACCTGCAGGAGGTGTCTCCCCTACACGCTCTAGTAGTGTCCAGATGTGCATTGCTGTAGCTGTACTCCTTCCCCGATTTCTGAGACGAGTCGGGGTCGTTCGCGACCGAGTTTACCCTTCTAAGGTAGTTTGCATAATTATCAAAGTTATTACGTATTATGAAATTGTCGTAGAATGGTGCAACTTGTATAGGTTATCAGTTGTGGAAAGTCTTGGTGGATTGTTTGGCTACCATGTGCATGATTTTTTTTTTAGTTAAAATGTCGTTCATCACCACGAGGACCATTTTACCGCGATTGCCCCTTTTTCATTTTTTTTCATTTTTTTGCCAAGTCATTTTTCCGTAAGATATTGCCAAATAGTGTCGTAAAACTTTTGCTTGTTTAGTGTTGGAAAGTGTGTCTAGATGATCTGGCTACCCATGCATGACTTTGTTTTTGTCAGATACGACGTAGTTATTGGTATATTGGGTATTTAACTGCGGTTACCAATTTCTGTTTTTTTTCAATATTTGTAAAAATTACTACGTAGTAAGGAATTGCCGTATATTATTCATTTTTTTTTCATGTTTATGTGTTAGAAAGTGTGCCTTGATGGTTGGGCTAACACGTGCATGTCTTTTTTTTTTATCTGAGATGCCGTATATTAGAATGTCGGGCATTTTACCGCGAGTACCCCTTTTTCATTTTTTTTCATTTTTTTGCCAAGTCATTTTTCCGTAAGATATTGCGAAATAGTGTCGTAAAACTTTTGCTTTTTTAGTGTTGGAAAGTGTGTCTAGATGATCTGGCTACCCATGCGTGATTTTGTTTTTGTCAGATACGACGTAGTTATTGGTATATTGGGTATTTAACTGCGGTTGCCAATTTCTGTTTTTTTTCAATATTTGTAAAAATTTACTACGTAGTAAGGAATTGCCGTATATTATTGATTTTTTTTTCATGTTTATATGTTAGAAAGTGTGCCTTGATGGTTGGGCTAACACGTGCATGTCTTTTTTTTTATCTGAGATGCCGTATATTAGAATGTTGGGCATTTTTCCGCGAGTGCCCCTTTTTATTTGTTTTGCATTTTTTTGCTTAGTCATGTTACCGTAAGGAATTGGCAAGTAGTGTCGCAAAACTTATATTTTTATAGTGTTGGAAAGTGTTTCTAGATGATCTGGCTACCCATGCCTATTTTTTTTTTAGCCAGATATGGCGTATATATAAGTATGTGTTCGATTTTCCTGTGATTGCCATTTTTTCGTTTTTTCCCATTTCTTTCAAAATTACTACGTACTAAGGAACTATCACAGAGTAATGATTCATTTATATGTTTATTTGTCGGAAAATGTGCCTTGATGGTTTGCCTAGCACGTGGCTGAAATTTTTTTTTTCTGAAATGCCGTATATTAGAATGGCCATTTTTCCACGAGTGCCCCTCTTTATTTGTTTTGCATTTTTTTGCTTAGTCATGTTACCGTAAGGAATTGGCAAGTAGTGTCGCAAAACTTATAATTTTATAGTGTTGGAAAGTGTTTCTAGATGATCTGGCTACCCATGCCTATCTTTTTTTTTTTAGCCAGATATGGCGTATATATAGGTATGTGTTCGATTTTCCTGTGATTGCCATTTTTTCGTTTTTTTCCCATTTCTTTCAAAATTACTACGTACTAAGGAACTATCACAGAGTAATGATTCATTTAGATGTTTATTTGTCGGAAAATGTGCCTTGATGGTTTGCCTAGCACGTGGCTGAATTTTTTTTTTCTGAAATGCCGTATATTAGAATGTTAGCCATTTTTCCGCGAGTGCCCCTTTTTATTTGTTTTGCATTTTTTCGCTTAGTCATGTTACCGTAAGGAATTGGCAAGTAGTGTCGCAAAACTTATATTTTTATAGTGTTGGAAAGTGTTTCTAGATGATCTGGCTACCCATGCCTATCTTTTTTTTAGCCAGATATGGCGTATATAGAGGTATGTGTTCGATTTTCCGGTGATTGCCATTTTTTCGTTTTTTCCCAATTCTTTCAAAATTACTACGTACTAAGGAACTATCACAGAGTAATGATTCCTCTAGATGTTTATTTGTCGGAAAATTTTGTTTACTTTTCTTTTTGATTGAATATCATCAAATTTTTTTAGCTAAAATATTATATTGTTTTACAATTTTTTTTTCGATTTTATTTCCCTTCAAAAAATTTTTTTTGGGTCAGAATTTTAATTTTATAGTCGTAAAATAATCGACAATTATCCAGCAACCCACCATACAATTTTTATGCATATCCAATAATAATTAGATTAGTAAATAACACCTTGAAATTGACATACCCTTCCTACATTTCAAGTGGCAGATTAGGGAGTCTGAGTCAGTGTGGTTGGCGGCCATTTTGTGGACATATCCGAAGCGTAAGCTGCCCTATCTATATATATTCTTGTTCCCTATAGAATTTGTGATATTTTGGTATATTTTTACCTGCATGAATATCATATTATATATTAAATATATGTATTTTTTTACCAAAATTTCTAAGTACTCCAAAAATTACCTTTAGATATGGCCCCTGATATAAATGTAATTTACAAAATAATGAAGATTTTTTTACATATTTCTATTTTAGGATAACATATGTTTATTCACTAAAAAAATTAGCCACTTCCTATTTCATTTGGGTACCCAAAAAAATTCATGAAATTTGGACAAAATTTTTTGGCCAAAAAAAGTTACCCTTTTTTTCTCATTTCAGATCTTCACCTCCATGGGTCAGACTTCATCCAAAATACATCAAGATGTGTCCTAAACATTCAAGAATCAATTCCTAAAAGGATTTGTGTATATATGTATAAACTTTTTTTTATGAATTTTTATGTCAGGTCTTTTTTTTTCTACCTAATTTTTTAAAATATTTATAATAAATAGTTTTTCTGCAGATGAGTAGTATTTATCTTTACAGTTGTTTTAAGCATTCATTGAAGTTTATTTTGGCAAAAGAAAAAAGGAGGTTACTGCAAAAACTGATTTTTCAAGAATTTTTTTTGGCGTCGGGGTCGTTCGCGTCCGAGTATACCCTTAAAGGGGTGTCCGAGGAGCGTACCTATCCAGGGTTAAGCATGGTTTACACGCTACGATTAATTGTAGCGATTTGTTGAACACCGAGATAGTAACGATCTATTGAATGATTGAAAGAGCGTTTACATGCAACGTTTTTTAATCCAATATTTTTAGTCTTTACTTGACCCTCATGGAAGAAACATTGCGCACCAGGACTTCACACTTCAGCAGTCAATCTGAAAATGAGCTAGATTGTAAAAATATCTTTGAACCTTGTTTACACGTTCAAACTTGTCGTTACGATGCATATAAATTTGAGCCTGCTGCTGGCACCAACCACTCAATCCAATTCCAGCTCCAGTAAATCGCTACGATTTCCTGTTTACACGTAACGACAAATTGTAACAACCTTTTCATTACAATAAATTGCTAAAATTTATCGTAACGTGTAAACCGTGCTTTACCACCACAATAACAAATGCAGCCGTGTCTAGTCCAAACCTTGGTCTATAGTCAATTTTTTTAGCGAGGCAGATTTGCACCGACTCGCAGGGGTGCCCTTTTAATTTCCTAATAGCTGATTGGTCTGAAGTATTATTGTCCGAATACCATCATTGTTTTC
>NC_090758.1:26816473-26821473 GCF_036898095.1 Palaemon carinicauda | reverse complement strand
AAAATTCAATATGAACTACATGTTCCATTTAGTTAAACAAAAGAGAGAGAGAGAGAGAGAGAGAGAGAGAGAGAGAGAGAGAGAGAGAGAGAGAGAGAGAGAGAGAGAGAGAGAGAGAGGGGGGGGGGGGGTAACCAGATGAGAAAATTTACTAGTGAAATACACACATTACAAGAAGGTCTTTTGAAAAGGCGGTGATTTTGAATCACAAAAGACTAACAAATGGAGTCCGGTAAAAGTTGACGCAGGGAATGGCGTAAAGAATGTAATTTTCCATCTAAAGAACTTATTCTTTCCATTTTATTTCATTGGGTTGATTGATGACTGTTATTATTCCCTTATGATCTCAATCTATTCTAGTGGACCAGGTCTATCATTGATTTGGCCTCAGTCCTTCCTTTTTTAATATTTTATTTCAAGATGTTACTGTTCTTCTTTTATTAATTTCCATGAATACCTTATTTCATTATATTTTTGTTTATTCAAGGGTATATATATATATATATATATATATATATATATATATATATATATATATATATATATACATATATATATATATATATATGTGTGTGTGTGTGCATATATATATATATATATATATATATATATATATATATATATATATATATGAACATATATCACAAGCACACGTGATTTTAATTAATGTAAATATCACCCACGAATGGCATTTAATACCGAATTCTATCTTGGGAATATATATCCACTTGGAATTCATTTTATGGTAACAGCTTCTGGCCGGGTGGGGATTCGAACCACCACCTGTACGGCTTGAGACTATGCTGGCAGGGACCCTACCGACTAAGCTATCAAGAGAGCTGTTACCATAAAATGAATTCCAAGTGGATATATATTCCCAAGATAGAATTCGGTATTAAATGCCATTCATGGGTGATATTTACATATATATATATATATATATATATATATATATATATATATATATATATATATATATATATATATATATATATATATATATAAATATATATATATATATATATATATATATATGTGTGTGTGTGTGTGTGTGTATGTATGTATATATATATATATATATATATATATATATATATATATATATATATATATATATATATATATATATATATATATATATATATATTTGTTTAAATTAATATTGAGTTTTTTGGGGGAAGGGGATTTGGATAAAAAAGTATTAACGAATATTCAGCTCAATATATTGAATATCGATCATTATCGTATTTTTTTTCATCTCTTGATCATTATATAACAGTAAAGTTTTTGTAGTTAAAGTGCGTCATTATTTAGATATTAAAAATAACGTTTCCACTAATATGTAAGTTGTATAGAAGTTTCTTTATTAATCAGTGGCATATGAAAGGCAACGCCCATGCCATCTCTTTATTGACTGGCCAGTATTACACTACATCAAATTCTACGAATTGCTATTACCAAAATGAAAGGGTTAAACAGATGAGTGATCAAAGGAATCCAGTTCATGGACGGTGCCTAAAATAATGAATAATCTTCATGGCTTTGGAGGGTCCTGAGCACATCAACCTTTCTACCTCCATATTGATGAGGTGGAAGGAGATTGGCTTTAACTCCACCAATGAAGGAATACCTGACCCTAGCGAACACCCACCTTGTGGAACATCCCTTGTCACAAAGGAGTGGACCACCTTATAGAGAGCAAGATCCAAGGTTTGGAAAACCAGACATAGACTTAAGAAGTAGAGACTGTGAAGTAAATCAAGTTTTGGTAGAGTTAATAATTTGATTCTCTACATCATTTACAATGCTTTCAAAATCCTCAAATTACTGACATTTCTTCCCTCAGACAGTCTCTACAATGTTTAGAACGATTCTAGAAGGCTAAAATTGAAGGCTTCAACACAACATGCTCCAACTACAAAGCCTCTTCAACGTTTACAACTCTCCCAGAAGGCTCCATTCACTTGCAATTCTTTTCTCACACAGCCTCTACAACGTTGGCAGTTCTTACAAAAGGCTATAATCACTAGCTATAACACCACTTATATTCAATACGCAGCCTCTACAATGTTTGCCACGTTTCCATGATGCTGAAATTGCTGACAGATCTTTTGTCGGGCAGCTTTTGTTAGGTTTTTTTTTTATGTTGATTAAGTATCGGTTATAAGGTCTTGGTTCCTATACGGTTATGTCACGTATCAGAAGAAGATTCAAAAGTGTACCGTATACAAAGTGGAGGCTTACCGGTGAGTGTAATCTCTTTTGGGTGCTGGAAGTGAAGCATCAATAACTTCCCTGCATCTTTATTTCATATAAGAAATTTTCCATGATAATTTTATTTTGACAAAGAAATTAATTTATTGATTAAGTTAATAAATATCTCCAGATTTAACATTTCCGAATTTTCACCCATTGACCCCATTCTTATTTTGTTAATATGTGGAAAAGGAATATTGATTTTATCTCGTTTGCTTTACATTAAAAGAGATTTTAAAGTAATATATTATTTCGTTATAATGAATTAAGTGTTTTTCATTTAAAAAAATTCAAGGTATTTTTCCTATAAGATATGATAATGACTTCAAAAAAAAAAAAAAAAAAAAATGGTGATGCCTATTACTTACTTTGTGATCACAGTACCTGGTAACTCCGACAGGCACAAATGCCATAAACTTATATTTAGCAGAGTAATCACAGATCTAATTGACACCAGATTAAAGTTTTACTTAACTATTAAACCCGATAATCGATGATATCTGTCTTGCATCTTGTCGGAGACAATGAATTATTTGCTTACTTGGAAGAAGGTTGGCTTCATATTTATAAGAGATTAGAAATCAATAAAGACCAAGGAGGTTGTTCTCACGATGCCGGCTCGGGAAAATTTATGAGCAGTAGTGATTTACTAACCGTCTGCAGTGTAGTGGCTTATAGAAACTACGAGCCCGCTTGGGAAAATTGTTCTCGTGTGAAGTCTACTAACGAGTAGAAATCTTTCCGCACGGGAAAAGTCCGGTCGTGTGCAGTGAGACTAAAATTATTATTGTTGTGGCTTGAATGTTAACGTCTCTGCCTGGTGATCGCCAGTCGGGGGTTCGAGTCCCGCTCAAACTCGTTAGTGCCATTAGTGTCTGCAATCTTACCATCCTTTTGAGCTAAGGTTGGTGGGTTTGAGGGAGCCTATAGGGTCTATCTGTTGAGTCATCAGCATCCACTTCCTGGCCCTCCCTGGTCCTAGCTTGGGTAGAGAAGAGGCTTAGGCGCTGAACATATAATATATGGCCAGTCTCTAGGGCATTGAACTGCTTGCTATGGCAATGTCACTGTCCATTGCCTCTGCCATTCATGAGCGACCTTTGAAAACCTTTAAATCAGTGAAAGTTTAGTTGAAATCAAATTCAACTGACAGAACGCAATGTTTGTGGTTTGATTTGTACCCGAGACAATGCTATCTACCAAGAAAAATAATTAATTACTTTTGGAATTAATTTTAATATAAGATTACTTAACTGTAGTCCTCCCCCCCCCCTCTCTCTCTCTCTCTCTCTCTCTCTCTCTCTCTCTCTCTCTCTCTCTCTCTCTACACCATTAATCTACTGTGCAATAGGTGGATTTCTTATTGGTGTTTATAAATCTCTTTTGCACAATATATTCTTTTTGTGTCATGAAGGTTCAGTAAATTTCTCTCTCTCTCTCTCTCTCTCTCTCTCTCTCTCTCTCTCTCTCTCTCTCTCTCTCTCTCTCTCTCTCTCTCTGTCTCAAAAGTCTTACCTCAAAAAAGAACCCAGAAGAGTTAATAATATAATCCAATTCCTTTTTACATTTCCAAAAGATTAACCCAAGAAATATCTCTCTTTTGATCAAGAACTCAAAAAAAGTCCTACGTTCAGGAATTAATTTTTATCAGGAAATAAAATAGAAATTATTTCTTTTTACTAGTGACTATAGAAAAATATTATATTTTGGAAAAAGAAAAGACAAGAATATTTATCTGATTGACGCATTCACTGTTATTGGATCAAACAAGGGGAAGTTGGGGATTCAGCAGTAGTTCCGGGGGAAGGTAACTTTTTGCCATTGGATTTTGGTGTTATGATTTCATTGTTACCTTGCTTTCGGTTATAAAATTAATAAAGCATTAGTATCTAAATCAACCAGTAACCATATATATTGCTGAGGAAGATTCTCAGCCTAGAACTTTTGGAAGAGGAGTTAAACAGTGATGTTCCCTATCACCAAAGCAATAGTGGTAGAGATCGGAAGATCTAGAAGATGCCGTTAATGTGTGAGGAGAACTAGGGACAACTAGAAAAGTATACGTAAAATTCTAAGATGAATAGGACAGCAGAGGAGTAGGGAGATAAAATGAATACATCTACGACCAAAGTAATAAACATGTCAAAAAAACAATGACCACCAATAAACATTCAGACTGGAGATGAAGCTGGGGAGGAAGTCAGTACTTTCAATACTTGGGGAGCATTATAATACATGTCAAGGCCCATATACACTATATCGCAAGGACCCTGATATGAGATCAGGTTATTCGGCATAAAAAGATCATCTCAACACAAGACGAAGGGGACAATATAAAAGTGCAATAACGAGAGGAGATAAGAAAGCAAGATATAGAACTAGCATAACGTTATACAGAGAGAGAGAGAGAGAGAGAGAGAGAGAGAGAGAGAGAGAGAGAGAGAGAGAGAGAGAGAGAGAGAGAGAGTCAACTATTAAATAAAATAATCCTTTACTCCCCAACCATCATTCCATGAGAGAACAGTCTCGTACGTTATATTCATCAATATATGTGGGTTTCATATTCTCCCTACCAAGAAATAAAAAAATGATAAGAGATTAATTATAATAATTATATTATATAATATTTTGAACAAAACATCATCATAGCCTGCATTAACTTTATAAATATTAGAATACACCACACAGTTTATAGAGCATATACACAAGTTCCGTAGTAAAGAATATGTTTTAAATTTTAAAAT
>NC_090758.1:26804150-26810973 GCF_036898095.1 Palaemon carinicauda | reverse complement strand
CTGAACCTCTGTTATAACCAAGTCAAGAAGTTTTTAGATAAAATTTACAGTCAAAATTTAACAATTCAAACAGTCAGTAAGAAAAAGTTATATGTCTCCTTTCGGTACTATGGTTATGTTTCGGAGAGACTAAGAAGAGAGGTTATGAGTGTTGTGGGGAAATGTTATCCCCATATAGATTTAAAACAAATTCTTACTAACAAGTTCTCAGTTGGCTCACTGTTCAAATATAAGGAGAGTCTACCTACTCCCTTGTGTTCCGGTGTCATATACACTGTTCAATGTGCACTCTGTAATGAGTGCTACACTGAATCACATCTAGACAGCTTCAGTGTAGGATTTCAGAGCACATGGGGAGATCGGTACGAACCAATATACCGTTAAGTAAGAAATCAATTTTAGCTATTTATGACCACACATTTAAATCTGGTCATGCCATTTCTAAGGAAAATTTTAAAATTACGGACAGACATAGTAGCGTCATCCAGCTGAGAATCTTGGAGTCTTTATACATTTTTAAGACAGAACCCAGCTTGAATGAAGACTTACCTGTTCAGTTACCGGTGACCCATTGATCCGTTTGGTCTGTGGGTTGCTGGTCTGGATGGGTGGTCATCATCTCCTGCGGGTGACTAGGTAAATTAGTTATTGAGTCTTTTATATAGCTATATAATTGTGTGTAATAAGTCTTTTTTAAGGTTTTTTGTTCCTTGATTGGTTGCTTTTAGAGCTAGTTGATCAGTTCATGAAAGTGTATCTTCATAACTATGTACTCAGGATGATTTTATTAATTTTATTAATTTTACATATGATAATTGTAGATAGGCTGAAGATGACAAAAGTTATGTCGAAAGCTGCCGAATAAAGAAGATGATAGCAGCATTGACTATTTTATTCCTACTTAAATTGCAATTCCCAAGAGGAACCCCTCTATCAACTATATATATATATATATATATATATATATATATATATATATATATATATATATATATATATATATATACATACATATATATATATATATATATATATATATATATATATATATATATATATATATATATATATATATATATATATAAATATGTGTGTGTATATGTAGAAAGATATATATTTATATATATATATATATATATATATAATATATATATAATAAATATATATCTATCTATACATATATATATATATATATATATATATATATATATATATATATATATATATATATATATATATATATATATATATATATATATATATATTAGTGTGCTACTTTTATAAGCACACTTTGAGTATGTGTTGTTTAAGATGTCAAGTCTGGATAACGAAGTTCATCTTATTAGCTTTAAAAAGTATTTATTCTCTAAAAACAACAGAGTTAAACATCTCCATCATAGGAGTGGAGCTGGTTTGGTCGGATGACCAATTCAGGTGAAGTATAGATATGAACTGCCTAAATTATCGATATCACAGATATCGTATGCTTAGTTGTCGTAGCATTTAAACACAATATGGAAACTGTTACATTCTTTCTCGGAAGACACCTGCATCGGTGACGACACAATCTTTCACACACTGATGCATTGGTGTTGACGTTTCAGAAAAATGTTACATTGCCGAGGCTGCATAGTGCATCCTGTTTATGATTTTACATGACTACAGCAAATCTCACGCTAGCATCTTCATCCAAAATGACATATTACGTCATGTGTTTTAAACATGTAATAACAAACTATTTCATTTATTACATATACATATATATATATATATATATATATATATATATATATATATATATATATATATATATATATATATATATATATATATATATAATATATATATATATATATATATATATATGATATTGATATTGATATAAATAAGTCTCCAATGTAAAGGACTTTGGAGTGAATTGAACGTAATTTATTATAGTTGCTCGTCTCTATCGGTAGAGAGAGAGAGAGAGAGAGAGAGAGAGAGAGAGAGAGAGAGAGAGAGAGAGAGAGAGAGAGAGAGAGAGACAGAGACAGAGAGACGAGAGACAGAGAGAGAGAATCCTAAAATAGTTTCAATCACTAGAAGTAAAATTAAAAAAATATATAAAAAAATGTTTACGAATAACAAACTTCAAATGATTTAAGAAAGAAATAGAAAAATGAATAATCTATATAAATATTACACGTTGAAAAAGTGAATTAACTACTTCCCAGGTGCTCTTGATGTGATCTCGAGATGATTGATGTCTTGGGTGAAGGAAAGGTATAAATCCTTCTTTGGTAGTAAATCAAATACGCATTCGCTAATCCCCACTTTTTTGATGTTTACTAATACATGAGATTAGATAGATTAGTACTTTAATGTATTCATAAATGAAACATTGAAAAGACAAAGTTATATTGAATTAAAATTAATAGCTGACGTGTTTACATAAATCTTTATCTGTAAATACGTTTTTCTTTTTATAAATAATGTGATTCATAAAAAAAAGAAATATTAACACAGTAAGTTGGATAGCAATAAAAAAGCATTTAAATGCCAAAAGAAAACATATTTGATAATATCTGTTTATAATTATTGTTGAAGAATGTGTATGATATAAATTCATGATTTAAATTTTTTATAACTAATTAATTGCCATTTAGTCTCCAGTATGAATCGAATTATGTCCGGAGGATCTCATCGTTAATTTATTTAGATATTTCCATTCATAATGATTTTTCTATGAAACACATAAAGTTTTCCAGATTATATCCACACTTCCGAAATTTTTTATTGTGATTATGATGAAAAAAAAAAACACTTATGGATATGTAAATATTTTTTCAAGGACAACACTTTTTTTTGGAGTAGTTTTCCTCTGAGATTCGGGATCTTTGTGTGTGAAAAAAAAGTTTATTACCTTTAATTGATGTTTCAAACACCTCTAGGTTACGAAAATATATCGTAATGGATATCACACTTACTGAGAACATTGATACTAAATATGTCAGGTAAATAGATAATAAATAATACCCCCCCCCCCCTCTCTCTCTCTCTCCTCTCTCCTCTCTCTCTCTCTCTCTCCTCTCTCTCTCTCTCTCTCTCTCTCTCTCTCTCTCAGGTATACTTATATTTATATATAATGAATCATGTATAATTAGTACCCTAAAATTCGTAGGAGTAGAATTATTAAAAAGAATACTCATCGTACTGAGTATTAATCCAATTGAAAACATAGACTAATGTTTTGAATTATTTATGATCATGTTGGTACATTTAAAGGTGAACAAGAATCTTTTGAATTATTATATTATGTTGTCTCTTTTTCAAAGGGAATTCTGTAGTGTGAGGAAGATGTTGCTGGAAAGAAATATTGTAATTTTTAGAAACAACACACTCAAGAATATATTGATTAAAAATTCCCCAAAACTGATTAACGGATGTATATACGAAATTCCATGCAATCAATGTAATGAACGATATATTGGTCAAAGTGGCAAAGCACTAGAAACTCGATTAAAACAGCATAAATATAATGTAAGAACGGGAAACATTGCCAGCAGTCTTTTTCAGCATATGAATGATTGCAACCACGCTATTAATTGGAAAGCTGCTAAAGAACTTATATTTTGCAAAGTTTTTGTTAAAAGAAATATCATTGAAACAGTTTTAATTAAGAAAAATTTTGAAGATCTGCTTAACACTAGTTCAGGTATGTACAAACTGGATGAATTTCTTGTAAACAAGATTTTTAAACAACTAACTTTTAAGAAATTTGTAATTGGCTAATTTTTTTCTGTTTCACGTCATCACAGAGGTTTCTTTGTATTCTAATTGTATTTTTAAACCATAAGACCGTGAAGAGGTGTAATAATAACACGAAAGCGCTTGTCCAATCTTCGTTTCCTTTTTACTCCCGGCCTGCTGTTATATATATATATATATATATATATATATATATATATATATATATATATATATATATATATATATATATATATATATATATATATATATATATATATATATATGCAATATAAATAATACCACATTTTCAGGAAAAAATTATAATTCTCAAAATATTTTGCTTGCAAGATTGCTAAATCCAATCACAAAACTGCAACATAAACAACTTAGTTAGAGCTAACTTTTACTAAATATATATTTTTCTCAGTAGGAAAATTCTGATTGTATTCATACGACGTCTACAAGTAAAAAAAAAAAAAAAAGAAAAACGGAAGATATCACATGAAAATCGAAATTTTCAAGGGAAATAGACTGAACAATATCTATGCATACAGTCAGGGGGGAAAGCATTGTGCTGTGTGTGCCAGCAAACCATTTTTTGTTTTAAAAGAATATAACAGCAAAAGACACTACATCACAAAGCACAAAAAATATGAATATAAGACAGTGGAAGCACGCAAAGAGAAAATATAATTCCTGCAGAAATCTCTGAAACGACAACACTCTTTGTTTACAAAGAAAGTTAAAGAATATGATGCATCTCTCAAAACAACCTTTTGTTTCGTCAAATCCTTGTAAAAATATTCAAGCCCTTTCCTTATGGTGAAAGTAGTTAAAGAATCTTTACGTAAAGCCTCAGACAATATGTTTCCTGACAAAAAGAAACTAATTGAAAATAAGCCTTTCAAGATATACTGTTACTGAAGGAATAGACAGTATTTCAGGGAATTTCAAAGTACAATAGCCAAGCGAGATGGTACTTTTTCTTCATACTCTCTTGCTCTTGATAAGAGTTATGACACCGCAGACGCTGTGCAACTGTGGGTGTTTATATCAAGGGCGCTCACTACAAAGCATGAAGGGGACCACAACAGGATAAGATATTTTTGATGAACTGGAAAAAATATTGGCAATGTTTGGACTGGACAACACTAATTTTGTTTCTATTTCAACAGATGGTGCACCAATGATGTCTGGTCAGAAAAAAGGGGTTGTTGGATTACTGAAGAATAGAATGGGGTCTCAAAATATATACTCAGGTTCACTTAGTGTCCTGCATTGTATCATATATCAGGAAGCTTTATGTGCAAGGACAATAAATTTTCTGGATGTGACTAATATTCTTGTAAAAGCTGTCAATTTCATTAGGTCAAAAGGTGTATATCATCGCATGTTTCAGCAGCTAATGGTAGACATTGGTGTAGAGTACAGTGATGTGAAGTATTTTTGTTTAGATAAAGTGGCTAAGCAAAGCAGGAATGTTGAAGAGAGCATTTGACCTTTAGGGGGAGATTGAACTGTTCTTAAATATGAAAGCTAATTCTCTCCTTAAATTGAGAGATAAGGAATGCAGATGTGATTTAGCATTTTTAGTCGAAATAACTGATCCTCTTAGTGCACTGAATGTTAGACTTCAAAGAAAAGATGAACTATTAAATGAGATGTTCTCACTGATCAAAGGCTTCCAGATAAAATTGCGTCTGTGCGAGTCACAAATCAGAAACCCCAACCCAGCCCACTTTCCAACACTGAAATACCATGACACCAGCAACCTTCAGTATCAGAAGTATGGTAATAAGTTGCAACAACAAATGCAGCTGTTTCTAGTCCACTGTAGTATTAAGGCCTCGGACATGCTTGCCTGTACGTGTTGGTGATGGTGGGAGACTTTAGTCTGATCACTCACAACACACCTACTTAGTGTGGATTACCCTGACTGATATAGTTGTGCCGATCATAGTGATACACAAACCTTTACACCAGGTTATATATACATATATATATATATATATATATATATATATATATATATATATATATGTATATATATATATATATATATATATATATATATATATATATATATATATATATTATATATATATATATATACATATATATATATATATATATATATATATATATATATATATATATATATATATATTATTTTATCTTAAATTTCTTAAATGCAAAAGAGGTCATCTTCCAAGTTCTCAATATCCCTAAATGAATCAAATGGACAAAACATGATCATCTCCTCCACAATTATCTAATTAAATGTGAGAGACAAATTGAACGAATGAGAGAGAGAGAGAGAGAGGAGAGAGAGAGAGAGAGAGAGAGAGAGAGAGAGAGAGAGAGAGAGAGAGAGAGAGAGAGATGTTGTGTTTGTTTCAAGGGCAAACAGCATATGTTCCCAGATATAGAAATGGGGTGACAAGCCAGCCACATTGAAGATAGAGGCTTCCGTTCCCCCCAACGGATTTGTGTTTACCAACTGCACTCCTCCAATAAGGGACACATATTTACCTCAATAACTTTATGACCTGTGTGTGTGTTCGTCCCTACGTCTTGTGTGTGCTAATAGGATTATCCAAACATTGCGAAGATATTCTAGTCCTTATTTATGTTTTCTCGTGCAATTTCAAATTCCCATATCTGTTTATCGTGGCTGACAATCATGTATAATCAAAAGACAATTTCCTGCTGTTTGATAAACAATAAGTAACTGTGTTTATTGACACATACTTAGGTGAGAAATATTTGATTATAAATTGTATCAGGTACATAGGATTTTCACCTTAATTTTGTCCAAGAAAAGGATATTACATAATATACAGCAGGTCCTCAACTTACTAGCATAATAGGATCTAAATGGCTATAAAACTTAGCATAAAGTAAATTTTAATATGAAGTAGATATCAGGTTTTTATAAATGCCGTTTTGCCTTCTGTATAAAATGATATAATATTGTTTTTTTAAAGTATTTCTTTATCATTTCCTTGTCGAATGTTTGCAATTTGAAGAACTTTTATCTATGAAAGTAATTAGGGGAATTAAAAATTTGTTCTCAATAATGACAAATGAG
>NC_090758.1:26764150-26799150 GCF_036898095.1 Palaemon carinicauda | reverse complement strand
TGTTCATAGGGGACCTTGGCTTTTAATAGGACTCTATCTTCAGTTGTTGGTGATAATGTCACTCTCTGTTTTTCATCTATTTCATCTGTCCTGTAGAAAATATATTATGACATCATTGTAAACATATGACTATATCTCACAAAAAGCAAATTAAAGCATTCTCAATTTGATTTAAATGTTGATTTTACTGTGATATGAAAGACCAAACCTAGGACAATACTATGATACTTGAACCTAAAAATGGTCCAGAAATACCTAATCTTTTGATTTTCATCATATCTCGTTAGCATGGTTTCCGACTTATCACGAGTTTTGTGGGGATGGGTCTCACACACACACACACACACACACACACACACACACACACATATATATATATATATATATATATATATATATATATATATATATATATATATATATATATATATATATATATAGGTTAGTGTGTGTAGCCAACTAATTACTTTTTAACAGAGGCATTTATGTTTGTTGACAAAGTATAACACTAAGTTATGTTTACCTGTAAGGGCCACACCAAAGGGGTTCCATCTTCCCCCCTTTTCTTGCTAGATTACGCATTTTCTTTCTTAGTACCAAATCGCCTTTTTTAAAGTTAAATGTCTTCACCCCGACAGATTTTCTTCTTGTATATTGTTCTTGTTGCTTTTTTGCACTTTCTCTACATTCTCCTGAACCTATGTAAAAAGCACAAATATTTTATATTAAGATACATCTCCATAGTTAAAAGGAAAAGGTGCACTAATGTTATAGTATTTTATTAAATAATTATTATGACAAATTTCCAGACAGACAAATCTGTGAACTTTTTTTATTTTATTGTTGAAATATATGCCATTTGGTAAAAAAACCAATGTTGATTGAAATAGATAGATATTAGGTGAGGAACAAGAATGTGGGAAAATACTAAGCAAAATAATACGAAGAATGACAATGCAAGACTATTTAAACTGAAAGGAATAGGCCGAACTATATTACGAAAGAAAAAAAAACGGCGTCTACGACAGAGAGGATTGTTTTCCCGCCAGGCTGCTACAGGCTGTTCTTTTGCCTCCCCATAAGTTTTCACAAATATCGGGTTTTATTAATTCCATGTTTTTGGTAAATTCTGGTATTCAAAGAAAGTTTATAATAACATGTTTAACTTATGCTGCGTGTAATTTATCCCAATTTGTGTTAAAACATGTAAAAAATTACAAAATTACAAAGCGTGCATCCGAGAACAAGTGGCTTTCCTTGACTTCGGCGGATTGTGTTATTAAATTTAGACTTACCAAGACGATTCTTTATAATATATTTATTCTTTCACATTGTTTATTGACATACCATATGTCTGATGGAGAAATATAGGTTAATAAATAAGTTTCGATTCATATTACTTGGTAATTATTCGAGAACAATGGTGTTCGGACAAAAATACTTCCTACCAATCAGGTATCAGGAACCTCTCCGAGCTAAAAGGGCATCCATGTGAGTCGGTGCAAATATGCACCGCTATAAAAAAATTGACTTTATTTTTATAGTACTCAGCGGTCTTTAAATGATGACGTCATCCAGCGCTACTGTGCGTCTGGCAGAAATGGAAGGCATTGGTAGACCTACTTACTAGTACTCAGCGGTCTTTAAATGATGACGTCATCCTTATGGCGCTCTCTCTCTCTCTCTCTCTCTCTCTCTCTCTCTCATGTCTCGAAATCTCGTACTTCTGGCAGAAATGAAAGACATTGGTAGAGGGTAGGTAAATGAAAAGTACCAGCTACGAGAACATCAGCAAAGTTTCCAAAGACATATAGAAATTATAATGCATGTGTTTATTTACTTGAAGTTCGTGTGTTGATTGTGCTTTCACAACGTCCTCTGGAACTTTAAAGCAATGTCAATGTTACATAAGGTGATAGAAAGAACAACAAGTAAGTGGAGAACAAGAAAAAATAACTAAGAAAAAGGGAAACATGGATAAGAGTACAAAGCTGAAACTGTGGAGGATTTATTTTTGCTTTATTTTAATTTTTGCTCTATGCCAAATCCTGTGAGAGAGAGAGAGAGAGAGAGAGGAGAGAGAGAGAGAGAGAGAGAGAGAGAGAGAGAGAGAGAGAGAGAGAGAGAGAGAGAGAGAGAGAGAGGTAGTTAGTGTATCGATTGTTTGTGGTGAGAAAGACTGTTGGTATAAATGAGATTGTTTGTTTATTTTTTTAGTTAGGTTAAGACAGTGGTGAATGTCTTGGGTTAATGCTTATTTTGATTTGACTGCTGCTCGATTCAGTTGTGTTTGAATGCTGGATTTTACCTTATTTAATCATTTTTCGACCAGCGTGCAAGTTATTATATATTTCAACAGTAAGTACAGTTTTGTTTATCTTTGCTTGTCGTGATTGTGAATGATAGGAACAATTTATTATTTATCTTTGATTATAGTGCGATAGTTAAGTTAGTTAGGAGTGTTCGTAAGTGTTTTTCTTTTTTATTTTGGCAGGCCGTGATTCCTCCTTTGGAGAGTTATTTTTTGAAACTGGATTTATTGTTGCTGACCAGGCCTGTAATAAAGGATTGTATTTAGACTGTGCTATTCGATTGCTCAACCGTTGATGACCTGGCCTGTGGATTTGGATTGATGATGATGATGATGATGATGATGATAAGGATGATGATTACTGCTTACATAATCAGCGAGGCAATTGTGGCAAATTGTCACACAGTTTAATCTATTAAAGCTGTGATAGTATTAGTTGTGCCATTAAAGACAGTTGGCTTAGTGAATGACTGCGAAGTGTTTTTTTACTTATCTTGCGGAGTGTTAGTGAACACACGTAATATATATGTTTGGTGATTTGAAGATAAGGTTGTGGTTAATTTAATTTTAAGTTTTGTTAGGTGTGGTTTTTTGGGTTGGTTTATTTGAATGGTATTAAGCTTTTTTCAGTGTTCAAGTTTATAATTAGTTTTAAGTGATTATTTTGGTTGTGGATGGTTTGTGACAAGTATTCTAAATTTTAATAAGTATAGTTTTAAGGTTATGGTTGGTTTTTATGTCCTTTTTGTTCAAGAGTCCAGTTTATGATAAAGTAAGGGGAAAGTATGTGTTGAGGAGACAATTGTCAGTAAGTAAGATTCAAGGGTGTGGAGGTTGTTTTTGCAACATCCCGCCACATTATTTTGCGCCCGAACAGGGATAGCTGAGGTGGGATTGATAGCTGGACTCTTAGACGAAGGACTTAATAGGATAAGAAATTAGATTAAGGTTGATGAAATATGGACGAACAGTTGAGGGTCTTGAAGGAGGAATTGCGGCTGAGTAAGGAGCGTGAGGAGAAATTGTTGCAAGAGAATAAGTGGTTAAGGTGTGAGAATGAGGAGATGCATAGGAAACTGAGGGAAATTCAGGGAACTGTAGAGAGAGTGGAAGAGGGGGTTGAGATGAGGATGCGAGAGAATGAAGAACGGACGGAGAAACGAATGGAAGATATGATGGGGCAAGTAATGGGGATGATGAAGACTTTAATGGGGGAAGGTGCAGTCGGAGGAGTGTCCTCAGCTTCGGGTAATGGGTTGATAGTGGATGAGAAGGCTAAGGTTAGTGATAATGGGAAAGGAAGCGATAGTAATAGTAGTAATAGTGATAGTGATATTGAAGATAAGAAAATTAAGCATAGTAAGGATGAACAGAAAGGTGTGAGGAAAGATGAAAGGAAAGGTAAAAGTGATGTGAAGAAAGAGAAGAAAAAGTATCAGGCTGATAGCAAGGACGATCGTGAATGGGTGAAAGTAGCGAGTAAGAAAAGGGCTAGGAAGAGTATGATCAAGGATAGGAGTATGACTGTGAAATTAGATTCCTTATATTCTAGCGAGGAAGTAGGAAACAAGAAGGAAGGTAGCAGTGATGATAGCAGTGAGAATGAACGTGATGTGTATAAGACTGTGTTTATGAGAGAGGTACCTCGGTGTGAAAGGTTCAATGAGCATAGTAGTAGGGATGTATATGAATTTTTCAAGGAGTATGAGAGGTATTGTCAGGATAAGTATGGTGATAGTAAAAGAGTTTGGGCTAGGGAGTTAGGAGAATATTTAACTGGGTATTTGTTGACGATGTATGGAGTGATAATGAGTGTAGGTAACGTTGATTATGAAAGTGTGAAAAACATATGAAAGGGAGTGTTAGGTATAAGCGTAAGAATGATTTTGATGAAGCACGGATGAATGCAGGAGAAGCGATATCGATGTATGTATGTAGGTTGGAAACTTTAGCTAGGAAGAAGTATGGGGATGAAGGTATAAATGAGAATAAGGAGTTAATGAGGACGTTTTTGGCTACTGTACCCGAAAATGTTGCTGAATTTGTTAATTTGAAAAGCAAGGAGAAAATGAGGTGGACGCAAGAGAGATTGACAAGGGATGATATACTAGAGATAGTTGAGGATTATGAGTTTGATAGGTGCATGAAAGAAAGTAAATCTGTGAGTGTAAGAACTGGAATGGAAGAAAGTGTAATAGGATTTGGTAGTTATAAGGACGCAATTTGGAGAGGACCAATGAGGGTAGCTGATAATGTAGTAGATAGGAGTGTTAGGGCGAGTAATGTGGGAATACCTGTAAGGACAAATGAAGGATTTAGGCAGGGTAATTGGCGCAATAGGGATAGGAGTGTGAGTGCACATGGAGGTATGTCAGATAGCCGTGTCCGTGATGAAAAGTGTTATAGGTGTGGGAAAGTAGGTCATAAGAAGAATGAATGTAGATGGGCTCTAGGTGCTTGTTTTGGATGTGGTGAGGTAGGACATAGAATTAGCGAGTGCAAGAAAGAGAAAGGGGTAAAATGTTACCGGTGTGGTATGACTGGGCATATAGCAAGTGGATGTCGTAGTAATCGTATGAATGTGATTTTTGGTAATTTTGGTAAGGATGGTCATTATGCTAGAATGTGTCAGGAGCTGCGGGGTAAGTGTACTGAATGTGGTGTAGATGGGCATGTAGCTAGAGTTGTTGGAAGAAGGGATTAAATCAGCCAGGATATTCGGGAAACTAGAGTGTAAGAGGGTTCAGCTGGGTGAGTCCTCCTATGTGTGTGGAAGGAATAGGATCAATGTTTGTGAGAAGGGGATGAATACTTGGTTGGAAAGGTGTATGTATGAACCTAGTATGCATGAGAAATTAGGGTTGGAAAATAAACAATTAGTGTTAGTGGAATATAGGAAAAAGAGGCGTTTGAAAGTTTTAAGTGAGGAGAAAGTGCAAGGGAAATTTATAGGTATAGGTAAGAATACGAATAAGTATGACAAGGGTGTAAATGTACAAGTGTGTATGGAAGATAAATGTGTTAATACAGATGTATCATGGCTGAGTATGAATGATACCTATAGTGTGTGTGGTTTTCCATTAGATGATGTATAAGAAAGGATGACAAATGCGAGAGTGAGAGATAGGAGAATGATTAGTAGTATAAGTGAATCTTTTGCTAAAGTTGAGGATATTTTTGATGAAATGGATGAACTGTTTACAGAAATGAGTGTAATTTTAGGGCCAGATGAGAACGAGGTAGATATGATTGTACATGATATATTAGATGATAGGGATTTAGATAGGAATAGTGTTAATGTAGCGAATGATTGTGATCAGGAAGAAGTGAATGAGAGAGTATATGGGGGCCCAGTTACTCGGAGTAGAGGTCCCGTTTCCGACTGCGACTGGGTTATGAAAAAGATATTGTAAGTTTTGTGTGAGTAGGATTTAGCAAAGTAAGGGGGGAGGAATGTGCAGGATTTATTTTTGCTTTATTTTAATTTTTGCTTTTTGCCAAATCCTGTGTGAGAGAGAGAGAGAGAGAGAGAGAGAGAGAGAGAGAGAGAGAGAGAGAGAGAGAGAGAGAGAGAGAGAGAGAAAGAGGTAGTTAGTGTATCGTAGTAAGAGGTAATACCTATCAGAGGTTGGAGTTATAATGCGTTCCTCAGCATAGTATAGGTGTAGAATACTACATTTTATCTCCATGAATTGATCACGAATCACAGTGTTTTGTTTTAAGACTATGGGTAATGTCAAAAGCAAGCGACCGGTGACACCCGGTCAAAATTTTTATTTTTATATCAATTCTTTCAGAAGCTCAATTGAAAAGATGAACATTTTTTCTTTGTTTTATTTTAGGACATGGAGAGGCGTCCCCGGTCAAAGGTTCCAACCGATTTATCGGTTTTTGGTTAAATTTTTTTATATCGTGAAAAATACAAATCTAAACTTAGAATCCAGATCCGTATCCAAATAACATCCAAAACATTTTGTGGTCGTCCATGACATAAAATATATCTGTGAAAATTCTCTTTTTAAAATCAGTTAAGTATTATTGACGTCAACAAGTACACAAACACACAGACAAAAAATGAATAAATCAATAGATAAACAAATATATTAAAAATAAATAAATTAAAAACAAATAAATAAATGGATTTGCATATATACCTTCTGAGGAGTTAATTACTATTATCCTCATAATCAAAATCATTAGAAATGATATCATCATCAGAGAAATGGGTTGCAATAAGAACTGAGAGATCATCTAACTCATCCATAGAATGTGATATATTGGTCAATGGACAACAATAAGACCAGAGAGCCATGTGATTAGATTGGCTGGTCCAATGATATAGATTTTCCTCAAGAATAGATTCTGTTAAGTTACAATAGATTGACCAGAGATCAACATAGATAGTGAATTTGGAGCCTTTGGTAATGGAAGGAAGAGATGATCTCTCTCTCTCTCTCTCTCTCTCTCTCTCTCTCTCTCTCTCTCTCTCTCTCTCTCTCTCTCTCTCTCTCTCTCTCACAGGAGTATCCAGGTTTAAGTACTTAGATATTATCAATCTACCTACTTATTACGAAATCTATCTATTTATCTATCTGTAAATCTACTCTATCTTTCTGTCTATCTATGTATCTTTATATATCTCAGATCGTATAATTATACGACCGCCATTAATTGTATATATTTTTTGTACAGAGAAATTTTATTAATATTTTTCTTATACATTAATGCGAGTGAAAAGATATATTTTGAATATCAATAATAATAATAATAATAATAATAATAATAATAATAATAATAATAATAATAATAATAATAATACCTAGATACAAAGTTTCCCCAATACCATTTCTCTCCTTTATCATCCTTGAATCGTCTCTCCACATATGTCTGATAAAACATTAATGCGAATCTTTTCGGCCAAATATCAATCACCATTAGCATTTCATGAGACTTACGAAGAAGACATCTGTATGAGTGTTTCAATGTGTTATGTGAAAAGAATTCTATCGTCAATAATAATAATAATAATAATAATAATAATAATAATAATAATAATAATAATAATAATATGATAGTCTTAAAAAAAATATTAAAATAAGACAAGTCTTTGTGATTTCAATTCGAAATACAACCTTTTTTTTACACTCAAAGGAGTGTAACTTTCAAGAGACCCCCATCGTGATTTGAAAGAAATTTGTTCACTGGTTTTCATGTTTATCTTCATGGGAGTTTTATAGAAAAAAAAAAGTCTTCAGGAGAGTTGCAATAGATGTACTATATGATATTATTATTATTATTATTATTATTATTATTATTATTATTATTATTATTATTAATGCTTTAAAAAGGTACTACGATTATTTACAGTAAATCAAAGAATGAAAAATTGTTTATTGATATAGATTGATCGTAGTATGTCAAACATATATCCGTATGGACAGCACACCTTGCTCTTTTTCTGCATCTTATTCATATTCCCATCATCATTCTTTCCCTAGGCTTTAGTAAGGCTACTTTTAATTAATGGAAAGATTCCAGTAATGTTTCAGTGTTTTAGTGAGACCTAGAATCATCAGCAATGTGATAATTTTAACACTATCTCTCTCTCTCTCTCTCTCTCTCTCTCTCTCTCTCTCTCTCTCTCTCTCTCTCTCTCTCTCTCTCTCTCTCAACAATATCTATTACATAGAAAAAATCTTCCTTTTTTATATAAAGAAGTAACGTTTGGTAGGTCTGGGATCGCTCCTCCTGGACTACCGTTCATCAATCCACCCACATGGATATGAGAGTCTTCTGGATTTATAACATTAGTGTGGGCCTTGCAGCCTCACCCTTAAAGCACGACAAGTTTCACCCCTCTAAACTGATTTTCTGAAAAACCTTCAGAACATTCTCTGTGGGATTAATAGCATAGAAGTAAACCTTTAACTTCCAAGCTCCTACGTTCAATTTCCGCTTTTGTATTCACTTCCAAAAAAGTTTTTTTTTTCTGAGTTTATCAATGATTATTCTTTACTGGTTGCTTAAGTCGTGGGCGTCGAGACTGTCTCCTATTAAACAAGCCATGGGGGAAATATTGCTGACACTTATGGCAATATCTTTTGGTTCTCTGAGTTTATTCCATAGAATATTTACTCAAGATTGTAATTCCTTGTTTTTTTTTTTTTTTTTTTTTGTGTATATAACTGCCGAGTATTAAAGAAACCATGGAGAAAATGCTGTTGACATCTGTGGTAACATCTTTTGGTTCCTTGTGCATATTTCGTTTAAATATTAACTTAAGATTTGAATTTTTTCTTTTTTCGGGTTCAGTATAAGGGTTAACATACAGGATGTGTAAAAAATATCAATTTAAATTTGTTATTATATTTCATAATAGTAGCAGTTTAGATTTTCAATAATACAATAATTTTATCAAGGGCTTTATAATTATCAAGAGTAGGCTAGAAAGTTTATATAGAATATGTTCTTTGGAATAAGGTCCCTACTAAATTCGATTTCTGTAAATGAAAATAGGCAAATGGTACTAATTTGCCCAATTACTAACAAGAAAGGAAACTAAACAGAACGAGGAACATTTAGAGATCAAAGTTAAAGCCGTTTTCAATCAAAATTGGTTTACGTAGGCCCACTGTGGTGGGGGGGGAGAGAGAGAGAGAGAGAGAGAGAGAGAGAGAGAGAGAGAGAGAGAGAGAGAGAGAGAGAGAGAGAGAGAGAGAGATACATAGTATTATTGTTGGCCTGGCCTTGTCAAATCAACAACTTCCATACCTTTCTGTTTTCTAGTGTTGTGCGTCACTGTCCTTATCCGTCCACCAATTATTATAAAATTCTAATATTTTAGTAAATACTCACCGGTGTGAAAAAGAGAAAAGATATAAAAGAGTAATAGGAAATGAAAAATATGTGAGCATGTCTATTCTTTTCAATTTATTAAAATTGTTTTATACCTGAATCATATATTATTGTCTGTCATGGATATTGAATGATGTAAAGGGATCTTTCAAAGATGTTTTCCTTTCTTGATGAAAAAGACGATTTGAAAGTAAGATTAAAATTAGACTGATAGAAAAAAAGAATCTTTAAAAGGGTATATTTTCCTAAACAATAATTGCTCCTATGGGCCAGGTAGTGAGAAAAGTGAAGAAGAGCGGAATGAGTTCTGGAATGAATTAACTAAGTGTGTAGAAGGACTGGGTAGAGGGAATTATGTAGTTGTCATGGGTGACTTAAATGCTAGAGTGGGCGCTGGAGAGGTAGAAGGTGTCTTTGGGAAGTATGGCGTACCAGGTGAAAATGAGAGTGGTGAGAGACTGGTAGATATGTGTGTTGAACAAGAGATGGTAATAAGTGCTAGCTTCTTTAAAAAGAAAGATAAAACTAAGTATACATGGGTAAGAGTGGCAAATGGAAGAGTAGTAGAAATGGCATTAATGGATTATGTGTTGATAGCTAAAAGAATGTTTGGAAGATTAAAAGACGTGCACGTGTTTAGGGGTATGGCTAACGGTATGTCTGATCATTTTTTGGTGGAAGGAAAATTAGTTGTAGCAAAAGAGTGGGGGAATAAAGGAGGTGAATGTAAAAGGGAGCTAGTGAGGATTGAAGAGCTAATAAAACTGGGGGTAAAAAGTAAATATCAGGAAAGGCATATGACGAGGTGAGAGTAAGAGAAACTGGTAATTTAGAGGAGGAGTGGAAGTTAGTAAAAGAAAATTTTGTTGGGATTGCAAGTGATGTATGTGGCAAGAAGGTTGTTGGAGGCAGCATGAGGAAGGGCAGTGAATGGTGGAATGAAGGAGTGAAGGTAAAAGTGGAAGAGAAAAAGAGGGCTTTTGAAGAATGGCTGCAGAGTAATAGTATAGAGAAGAATGAAAAATATAGAGAGGAAAATGTGGAAGTAAAGTGCAAGGTACGTGAGGCAAAGAGGGCAGCTGACCTGAGGTGGGGTCAGGGATTGGGTTAGTCATATGAAGAGAATAAGAAGAAGTTTTGGAAAGAAGTGAAGAGAGTAAGGAAGGCTGACGCAAGAATTGAAGAGACAGTGAAAGATGGAAATGGAAGGTTTTTAAAAGGATAGGAGGCAAGTAAAAGGTGGGCGGAATATTTTGAAAGTTTGCTGAATGTTGAGGATAATAGGGAGGCAGATATAATTGATGTTCCAGGTGTTGAGGTACCAGTGATGGGAGATGAGAATAAGAGAGAGATTACAATAGAGGAAGTGAGGAGAGCACTAGATGAAACGAGAGTGGGAAAAGCATCTGGTATGGATGGTGTGAAAGCTGAGATGTTGAAGGAATGGGGTGTAACTGTACTTGAATTGTTGGTGAGATTTTTTAATATGTGTTTTGTGTTGTCAATGGTACCAGTAGATTGGGTTTGTGCATGTATTGTACCACTATATAAGGGTAAGGGAGATGTGTATGAGTGTTGTAATTCAAGAGGTATTAGTTTGTTGAGTGTAGTTGGAAAAGTGTATTGTAGAGTAATGATTAATAGGATTAAGGATAAAACAGAGAATGCAATCTTGGATGTACAGGGTGGTTTTAGAAGAGGTAGGGGTTGTATGAATCAGATTTTTACAGTTAGGCAAATATGCGAGAAATATTTAGCAAAAGGTAAGGAGGTGTATGTTGCGTATGATCTGGAGAAAGCATATGATAGAGTTGATGGGGAAGCAATGTGGAATATGATAAGGTTATATGGAGTTGGTGGAAGGTTGTTGTAAGCAGTGAAAAGTTTCTACAAAGGTAGTAAAGCATGTGTTAGAATAGGAAATGAAGTGAGTGATTGGTCTCTGGTTAGAGTGGGGATGAGACAGGGATGTGTGATGTCGCCGTGGTTGTTAAACCTGTTTGTTGATGGAGTGGTGAGAGAGGTGAATGCTCGAGAGCTTGGACGAGGATTAAAACTGGTAGGTGAGAATGAGCATGAATGGGAGGTAAATCAGTTGTTGTTTGCGGATGATACTGTACTGGTAGCAGACACAGAAGAGAAGCTTGACCGACTAGTGACAGAATTTGGAAGGGTGTGTGAGAGAAGGAAGTTGAGAGTTAATGTGGGTAAGAGTAAGGTTATGAGATGTACGAGAAGGGAAGGTGGTGCAAGGTTGAATGTCATGTTGAATGGAGAGTTACTTGAGGAGGTGGATCAGTTTAAGTACTTGGGGTCTGTTGTTGCAGCAAATGGTGGAGTGGAAGCAGATGTACGTCAGAGAGTGAATGAAGGTTGCAAAAGTGTTGGGTGCAGTTAAGGGAGTAGTAAAAAATAGAGGGTTGGGCATGAATGTAAAAAGAGAACTATATGAGAAAGTGATTGTACCAACCGTGATGTATGGATCAGAGTTGTGGGGAATGAAAGTGATGGAGACACAGAAAATGAATGTGTTTGAGATGAAGTGTCTAAGGAGTATGGCTGGTGTATCTCGAGTAGATAGGGTTAGGAACGAAGTGGAGAGTGAGAGAACGGGTGTAAGAAATGAGTTAGCGGCTAGAGTGGATATGGATGTGTTGAGGTGGTTTGGCCATGTTGAGAGAATGGAAAATGGTTGTCTGCTAAAGAAGGTGATGAAATCAATGGGTTGATGGGAGAAGTACAAGAGGAAGGCCAAGGTTTGGGTGGATGGATGGTGTGAAGAAAGCTCTGGGTGATAGGAGGATAGATGTGAGAGAGGCAAGAGAGCGTGATAGAAATAGGAATGAATGGCGAGCGATTGTGACGCAGTTCCGGTAGGCCCTGCTGCTTCCTCCGGTGCTTTAGATGACCGCGGAGGTAGCAGCAGTAGGGGATTCAGCATTATGAAGCTTCATCTGTGGTGGATAATGTGGGAGGTTGGGCTGTGGCACCCTAGCAGTACCAGCTGAACTTGGTTGAGTCCCTGGTTAGGCTGAAGGAACGTAGAGAGTAGAGGTCCCCTTTTTTTGTTTGTTTCATTTGTTCATGTTGGCTACCCCCCAAATATTGGGGGAAGTGCCTTTGGTATATGTATGTATGTATCATTTTAAAGTGTTCATGGTGTATTAGAAGAAATTGGTGTTTTATATTAGCAAATTTCTCTGTTATTTTATTGTAACAAGAGGTTAGATACATTTTTTTTCTTATTCTGCAAGAAATAATAGTGGACTCAAGATGAATGTGTTTGAAATGCTATCAACTCATTATACAATATAATTACAGTCTATGTACAACCAAATTCCCTTTTACCTCACTTCGTATGGGCATAAGTGTTGATTTCTTTTTGCGAACCAGACATAATTATGAAGGAAAATGTAGATTCAATTCAAAAAATATTTCGAACTATTTTTTTTTTAATGGGTTTGTACTTCCAATTGGGGGATTTTTTAGTTCGCTAAAGCCACCACCCACCCCCCCCCCCTCCCTTCCTTTACATTATTTTTCTGTAATTTTTCAATAACACAAGGGTTCTCTCTCTCTCTCTCTCTCTCTCTCTCTCTGCTCTGCTCTAAGTTATATATATATATATATATATATATATATATATATATATATATATATATATATATATATATATATATATATATACATATATATATATATATATATATATATATATATATATATATATATATATATATATATACATATATATATATATATATATATATATATATATATATATATATATATATATATATATATATATATATATATATACATATATATATATATATATATATATATATATATATATATATATATATATATATATATATATATATATATATATATATATATATATACAGAGAGAGAGAGAGAGAGAGAGAGAGAGAGAGAGAGAGAGAGAGAGAGAGAGAGAGAGAGAGAGATACTCTTACATTACCAAAACCAATGAAAAGGTAACCGATGTAGTCAGTGTTGTAATTATCGAACTATTCAAGTAATCGATTATTTTCCCGAAAATTTGATTGAAATTTTAGCTTACAAAACCGCTTTCATCGTGCGGTGGATCTAAAAAAGAATTTAGAATAGAAATAAACAAATTGAATTTCATGTAGGACATAGACGAATTAGTATATAAACGCACGTCTTTTAGGCCATTTTGATCGGTGATAGTATTACCAGAAACGTTGACTTCGGGGAGGTAGCAACTTTTCCGGGTATCAGTGTGCATCGTTTACTGTTTGAGGTAAGTTACTGTTTTAATTCAACCCTTTTTGCTTGTGTGTCATTTTCATTACTTCTAGTTCTCCTCGTGTCTAATAGAAGCAAAGAAATAAACAGACAAATATAACGAACATTTAGTTATACTTAGATGTATTTCAACAAAAATAATGCCCAATTATAACCTTATGTAATACCTAATACTAATAGGCAGTTTTAAATATCCTAGATATTACTCTATTTTATTTGTAGAAGAACCTCAAGCGATATAGTAGATACGACATCATTGTGGTGCTGGTCGCTGCCAATGATCTTGGAGAGCTGAACTTGGAGGAGGTAATGGACGACTTGTTTGAGTTGTTATGTACGCTACAGGAGGCCAATCCAAGTGCAGCAGTTTACAGTTGTGAGGTAGGCCATCAAGTGCTTTTAATGTATTTTAACTGGGCTTTGGTATATCTTTTAAATCATTGATTCTCATTGATTTATTCAAACATTCTTGAAGTCGTCGCGTAATATATACGCTTCTGTGTTTAATGAACTGCTTCATTGCACCATAGGACTGAAAAATATTGTACATTTGTACGATGATTTGTCTTATTACTTCTGATATGTATGACAGCAAACTAATCAAAAAGGACAGCCTCCACCCTTGTAGGGCCGGAAGGGAACTGCTCGGAACCCTTATCAGGAGTAAGATCTACGACATCACCCCGCCACTGCCTCTGACTCGTTGTGCAGTTGTAGAGCCAGATGATTTGAAGGCAGTGAAAGACTTGGCACCCTTGGTGGGAATCTCTGGTATCTCGTTGAATTATGGAACGGCAAGGGGCAGCACCAACCAGAACTACTCAGTAAGGTAGCCAGGTTATGCTCAAAATGTTGCACCTGATCCTAACGACGTATCAGAATTCCCTATTTTTGTTAATACAGCGTTCACATTTCAATAAATAGCCTAAAATGATTTTTTAAAAATTCCAGAGCCGTTTTCATAAGTTCTACACTTTGTTTCTAATGTTTCTAACATAGATATAGCACTAACAATTTCTCAACCTATTAGAGCCAGCGGCCCAGGTATCTCAAAGAGCGAAGGCAAACCACTATAGATATTGCAAAGCCATTGCTTTTTGCAAATTGATTAAGTTAAAGTTTTAACTTACACTGCAAACTTACACTAAGTCATCTTTGAAATATTGAATCCTTCTATTCGATTGCTTAAATATTAAATGGGTTCGTAATTTCAGGCATCGAACCTACTTGACAGTAACAGGAACCCCTCGTGCTACTTGTAAACTTACATACGCAAGAGGAGCAGGGGATTATCACAACAATAGATCACCTAACATCTACAACCCGTCAACACTTACATACGCAAGGGGAGCAGGGGATTATCACAACAATAGATCGCATAACATCTACAACCCGTCGACGGAGAAAGGTTATTATTTTTTATAACTTAGCTAACTCTATGCAGTAAAACAGTAACAAAATTTGTCTGTACTTGGGACACAATAATAATATCTTAATCAGTGACTCTCTTCAGCAACAACAACATAAACATCAAGAAGACAGTGAAATCGATGAGAAACCATGTTATGAGCAGTATGGTGGCGGGGTGGACAGTGATGCTAACCAGAACAATAAGCAGGTTTGATGCATTAGGCCAAGTATAACCGTATTTTATTTAGGAGCATGTGACTTCTGTAACCTATCATTTTCGGTGTTTTACATCTTTATTTCCGACTAATTATCGATTATTCTCTTCTCAAGAATAAACTCTCTGACCTAAAATCATTCAGGAGAAGCCTAAAAAGAGAAGAAAACGGGCACCTGCAATAGGAAGGAAACGGAAAGGACCAAAACATAAAAGCAGCAAGTTCCAGAGTAAATCGAGAGGAAGAAAAACCTATTGCTCCTACTACCAATGCCAGCGCTGTAAGAGGTATGTACTCATTTTATTTTACGTGAAACACGTCTGACATGATTGACTGAATACAGTACTTTAGGTTTATCATATACCTAGTCGGCTACTTTATATTTATAGGAAATGCAAAATGCCAAAAAGTAAAATATCATTATTTCAGTAGAAATTCCAAGTTCTGCCAGTTCTATTCACCATGAGAAGGAGATGCCAGCTGCTACAACTATCCCTACTGAAATAAAAGGTATGTGGACTCTATCTATTTACGTTAAACACAGTTGTGCAATGTATTTTTTATGTCCTTTCGTCTGTTACAGTTATGTCGTATTATACAGTGTGTCCCAAAAAAGCACAACATAATGGTTCCCACCCAAAAACCGTTTGAATTTGACTATTGGCCATACCTAATCGCCAAATTTTCCGCTTAATGTAATCAGAACTTTTAAACGTATCTTTTTGCGATATTTTATTTATTCAGAAAGGACCTGGCAGGTCAACAAACATTGAAACAAAATTGCGTAAAACACTTTTTGTGTCACAAATTTAGTTTTTTTTAATCATGATAGATTTAAAAAGTTTTGAATCCAGAATCATTTTTGTTCATTTGACACTTGTAATATCAGATTCATCGCAGCATTGTTAGATGTGCTTTTTAGGACACCCTGTACCCAATTGGAATAGTTTGTTGCTTAACAACAATTTGAAATATACTTTTGGCTGTATAAATTTTAAAACTCTAAAATTCTCAGCGGCATTTCTCGTTTCAGAAAGTGTTCCATCGTCTAGTACCAGGTCTCTGGGTTCAAGTTCGTCTGCTAGCTTTCATTATGATTTGAACCATGGTACCCAATTTTTCCCTAGTAGTGAACCACTTGATCCCCTGTTAAGGAGATGTCTTAGAAATATTCGGTATGTTATGTATTATTGTAACAATGTACTATATTCAAGTGTTTCAGGTATTGCACAACATTGCATCATATTGCATGAATAAGACATATTATGATTTGATCATAAGAGTAATGATTTGTTTTGGTATTAGGATTCAAACATTTGTTGATTACCTCAGATAAGATGTGATTCTTTATGATTTGTACTGGAGTAGGATTTAAGTCTTTTCAGAGCGATGCTCTTTTGTTTAGCAATGTTTTGGTTTATGAGATTGTGTAAGACGCTCCATATGCACTTGAGAGTCAGCTGTCACAAAGTGAAGTTCATAATGTAGTCTTTTATACATTAAATATATTTTAATAATACCAACGTATTATTATCCATCAAGCACACATTGACGAAGATGGGATCAGCTGAGAAATAATTACTAACAATTTATTCATCTCTGTTCCAGGTAATTATTATGGTTAATAGAACTTCCTACCTAAGCATCCATATATTATATTTGGCGACGAAGATGGGATCAGCTGAGAAATAATTACTAACAATTTATTCATCTCTGTTCCAGGTAATTATTATGGTTAATAGAACTTCCTACCTAAGCATCCAAATATTATATTTGGCGACGTTTGAGGACGACGGACAAGCAGGGAGAAGCAAGCAGGGAGAAGCATTGGAGCCTATGCACAAAGACGGCCAGCACAAGAGAAGGTCTTTGTAAATCGGAAAACAAGAGTAAAATCGCCCAATGAAGATTTTACCAGCATCAGAATAGGAATTTCATCAAATACACAAAGGGGTGAAATTTAAATTGGGTAGGTAGGAAATATACTTGTGACTGCAGAATGGTAGCTTAACCTACCACAGTTATTAAGGTAAGCAAACAAAATGCCTTTTAATATTGAACCACCTCAAGCTTTCAGCGTCACTGCTGAGCCTAATTCTGTTGCAACACGATGGCAACAGTGGTGTGAGGAATTTAAGATTTATTTAGAAGCATTAGGGAACATGAAGGATGCACAAAAGAAGGCATTATTACTTCATACAGCAGGTAGGGAAGTTCGGGAAGTGTTTAAGACTTTGCAGCCTACAGATGACACAAGTGAAGCTGCAATTAAGGCTCTTACCACATATTTTGTTCCTCAAGTCAATAAATTTTTTGAAAGATACCAGTTTTCAGCGCAGGCTTATCAGAAAGAAAATGAAAGTTTAGATGCATTTGTGACTAGACTAAAGAATTTAGCCGTTTCATGTGAATTTCTAGAGTTAGAGAATGTTATCATAGATCAAGTAATTGCACATTGCACATCAGAAGAGCTAAGAAGGAAATTATTGCAAGATAAAGATTTAACATTAGAAAAGGTATTGATAACAGGCAGAGCTTTAGAAACATCAAATAGGCAAAGTCACATAATAGGTAGTTCTACAAGCAATAGAATGGAAAATTCTAAAATTAATACAGTAGGTTCTAAGTGGAAAACCAACGAGAATCAGAGAAGGAATATGTCAAAGCCTAGTCATAGAAAAGTGCCTAACACTAATGTTCATAAATGTCAGAATCAGGGTTATACACAGAAACAACAGGAAAAACTCAAGTGTTTTAGGTGTGGTAAAACTGATCATCTTGCATACGAAGCAAAGAAATGCCCTGCTACTGGACAGACATGCCAGAATTGCAGAAAGCTAGGTCATTTTGCAACTGCTTGTAGATTTCCTAAACAGTACGCAAAGAAAATAAATGCTACAGTTGATACTATGGGTCAAGAGAATAATGAGGAAAATGTTCATGATAATCAGGTTAGTTCAGAATCTGATTTTGCGTTTCACATAAACTCAGTCAACAAAGGTGCAAAGAAACATATCATGGTAGAAGTAATCATAAATGGTAAACCAATTTTGATGCAAGTTGACACAGCAGCCGATGTATCAATTATGTCTGAGAAAATTGCTAAAAGCATTCCTAATTTGTTATTAGAAGGTACAAATAGAGTTTTGAAAAGTTATAATGGTTTTGATATTCAGGTAATAGGTGCTTCGAACGTAGAAGTACGGTACAAAGAACAGAAATTAGAGAGAATGCCATTAACAGTAGTAAAAGGTAATGGACAAACTTTGCTAGGTTTAGATTGGCTACAATATTTGAAGTTAGATTGGCCTAGTATTTTGAAGGTTGCAGGTAGACAAGATGAAAACAAAAATGAAATGTCTATGGATGATATCCTATCAGAGTTTCAAGACGTATTTGAAGATAAAATAGGTACAGTAAAGAATGCAAAGGCAATTTTAGTTTTGAAACCTGACAGTTCTCCTAGATTTTTTGCTCCGAGACCAGTACCGTATGCATTGAAAAGTGCAGTTGAAACAGAAATCAAGAGATTAGAAAGTGAAGGTTCTTGGGAAAAGGTTACATATTCAGATTGGGCTACACCATTAGTTCCTATTGTGAAGGAAAGTGGACAGGTTAGGTTATGTGGAGATTACAAAGTAACGTTAAATCCACAACTGCAAGTAGCTCAACATCCCTTACCAAATCCGAAAGACATGTTTGCAACTATGTCAGGATGCAGTGTTTTTTCTAAATTAGATTTAAGACAAGCATTTCAACAGCTTCCCATGGATGAAACTTCACAAGAATTATGTACAGTAAATACATCCTTAGGTTTGTTTAGGCCAAAGAGATTACCTTATGGAGTTGCAAGTAGTCCAGCTATATGGCAACAAACTATGGATAAGATTTTTTCAGGAATGCAAGGAGTATTCATTTTTATAGATGATATTTTAATTGCGGGTAAAGACACAAGAGAACATAGAGAAAGATTGCGAACAGTTCTGAAGAAGTTGAAGGAACATAATATTAGAGTAAATAAGAACAAATGTATTTTAGAAGTTGATTCAGTGGAATACTTAGGTTTTGTAATAAATGGCAAGGGTATTCACAAAACTAAAGAGAAGATTATAGCTGTACAATCAACAAAAGTGCCAGAAAATGTTAAGGAATTACAATCATTTCTAGGTTTAGTAACATTTTATGGGAATTTCATTCAGAATTTGTCTACAATTGCACATCCATTGTATAATCTGTTGAATAAGGGTGTAGAATGGAAGTGGACAAAAGAGTGTCAGGAATCTTTTGAAAGAATCAAGCAGGAAATAACACCACCTACATTCTTAGTACATTATCAAATGGATTTACCAGTTAAATTAGTTTGTGATGCATCAAACATAGGTCTAGGTGCAGTATTATCTCATGTAATGCCAGATGGAACAGAAAAACCAATTGCATTCACTTCTAGAGTATTGAACAAGGCAGAAAGGAATTACTCTCAAATAGAAAAGGAAGGTTTAGCATTAGTTTATGGAGTTAAAAAATTCCATATGTATCTTTATGGTAGGAAAAAGTTCACACTTGTTACAGATCATAAACCTTTATTAGCAATATTGGGTCCAAAAGCAAGTTTACCTACGTTGGTAGCTGCAAGACTACAACGTTGGGCAGTTACATTAGCAGCGTACCACTATGATATAGAATACCGTCCAACATCAAATATGGGTAATGCAGATGCTTTATCCAGATTACCCGTAGACAAAGCTCCAGAAGAGTATGATGACAGTGTTTTGTTAATTTCAGTATGTAATGTACCAATAACTGCAAAAGATGTAGCACACAGTACCAAGCAAGACCCAGTACTTAGTAAGGTTTTGGAGAGTTTAATGACAGGTAGGGACTTATGTGGAAAGGACGAAAATTGTAAACCGTATAAGGATATATGGTATGAACTGAGTGTGACACAAGGAATAGTGATGAGAGGTTCCAGGGTAGTTATTCCTAATTCACTGAGAAATAAGGTTTTGTCTGAAATACATGCTGATCACCAAGGTATTGTAAGATCAAAGTCAATTGCGAGAACTTTTGTATGGTGGCCAGGGGTAGATAAAGATGTGGAATGTTATATAAAGAATTGTATGAATTGTGTTATGCAACAAAACAATCCTCAATTTGCTAGAATGCACCCGTGGGAGTTACCCAGGTATCCATGGCAAAGAGTGCATATAGATTTTGCAGGTCCTTTTTTGAATTATTTGTTTTTGATAGTAGTAGATGCTTACAGTAAGTGGCCAGAAATTATCCCAATGAAGACGACAACGTCTTACGCCACAATTAAAGAGTTAATGCAAAATTTTTCAATGCATGGTATTCCAGAAAGAATTGTTACAGATAATGGTCCACAATTTACCTCACAAGAGTTTAAAGAATTTTGTAATGTCAATGGTATAAAGCATACATTTTCAGCTACATATCATCCATCTACTAATGGAGAGGCTGAAAGATTTGTCCAAACGTTTAAACACAATATGAAGTGTAGAAAAGCAAATTCAACTAATATGTTTTTGCATGTGTCAAAATTTTTATTGTCTTATAGAACAACGCCGCACAGCACAACAGGCGTGGCACCCTCAAATTTGTTAATGGGAAGGAGGATAAGGTGTAAGTTAGATTTGTTGTATCCAAGTTTGCAAAGTGATTTAGAAGATAAAGGGTATAAACAAGTAGCAAAGCTTCCTAATGTAAGACATTTTTTACCTTTGTCTGATGTCATGGTAAGATCGTACAACACTCCAGAGAAGTGGGTACCAGGAGAGACTGTAAGAGAGATAGGAAATTTACATTATGATGTTCGTGTTGGTGATAATGTTGTAAAACGTCATGTTGATCAATTACAGCCGTTAAACAGAAAGACAGTAGAGCATGTGAATGTTAGAGATGAGAAACTTAAAGAAGTAGTTAGATCAAATGAGTCAAGTATTAACCAAGATGGTCCAACATCCAATGTAAATTCAGAACCAATTCATGTACCAGTACAAGATGAGGTTAAAGTGCTTCCTAATAGGATTAACAGAGGAAAGCCCCCTGAGAGATTAGATTTATGAATGTTTTTACAATGTCAAGTTAAGGGGGAGGAGACTGTTATGTATTATTGTAACAATGTACTATATTCAAGTGTTTCAGGTATTGCACAACATTGCATCATATTGCATGAATAAGACATGTTATGCTTTGATCATAAGAGTAATGATTTGTTTTGGTATTAGGATTCAAACATTTGTTGATTACCTCAGATAAGATGTGATTCTTTATGATTTGTACTGGAGTAGGATTTAAGTCTTTTCAGAGCGATGCTCTTTTGTTTAGCAATGTTTTGGTTTATGAGATTGTGTAAGACGCTCCATATGCACTTGAGAGTCAGCTGTCACAAAGTGAAGTTCATAATGTAGTCTTTTATACATTAAACGTATTTTAATAATACCAACGTATTATTATCCATCAAGCACACATCGACGAAGATGGGATCAGCTGAGAAATAATTACTAACAATTTATTCATCTCTGTTCCAGGTAATTATTATGGTTAATAGAACTTCCTACCTAAGCATCCATATATTATACGGTACACTAAAACAGTTTGAGGACGTGATGTTACTAATGCTGCCAGAAAGCCGTATCGAAGTACTGACAGTTACAAAGTTTCACAAGGCAGAGCAGTTGATAAATATCATACCACGGAGGAGGGTAAGCTATCTAAGAGCAGAGTGGATGAAAAATACCGTACAAATAATGATGGTAAGCTATCTAAGAGCAGGGCGGATGAAAAATACCGTACAACTAATGACGGTAAGCTATCTAAGAGCAGGGCGGATGAAAAATACCGTACAACTGATAAAGGAATGTTATATAAGAGCAGGGCAGATGAAAAATACTGTACAACTAATGACGGTAAAATCTCACTAAGTAAGGTGGCAGACAAGTATTTTGCCACTGAGAAGGGTTATCAAAAGCAGCAAGAAGCCTTTAAAACCTATCTTGAATCTGAAAAAGGTCAAGCAACTCGGGAAGCTTATCTGCAGAGTAAGTCGTATAAGGAGAATCGCCATAAAAAAGCGTCAAGGCAAAATAAAATGTCTTGCAGGTGGTTTAAGGGGGAGTCGTTTGCATTTTTTGCAGAGCGACTTGATGAATTTGACCATGAGCTGCATTTCGATTCTAAACGTGAAACGGCTTCACAGAGGATTCGTGATCATAAAATTGACCAAAATTCTAAGATGCAATTCTTAACACACAAAAAGAAAATTATTGCCTCAAGGGCAAGTGTACATTTGCTGCGACTGCCCCGAAAATTTCTGACAATTTTTAGGTACAAGAGCCGGCCCTTTCAGTACTCTAGATCTGCCATTGGAATTTCTTTTAAAATTGCTGCGGCGAGCTTACTGAAGCGCAGCATCGACGATGAACTGGTCGACGAGTTGGTTGATTTCATTTATCCATCCTTTGGCACGGAGCTCAAAGGTAATCCCATGGAGTTTAAGCGGTCCTTTATTGCCCGGGATATTGTCGATAAATTGTTGTCGATAAGAAATCTTTGAGTCTAGTGAGGAATTTGAGTGGCAATGTCATAAAAAGGGTAATGAGCCATACTTTCCTGAGCACAGCTTTAAGGACGGCCAGCAATATAAGTATAGCAAGAAGAAAAACGATAAGGATAAGGGTAAGGCTAGGCAAGATAAAGACACGAAACAATCACTTCCTGTTTGTAACTTGAACTGCATTGTAGCTTATTGTAGTGAGGTTGCAAATTATGGTGGCATACTGGAGCTGCTCGCTTCTCTGACAGATGTCCGGCAATGTAGGAAGCTTGTCCATACTTTAGATGAGTGTGCAAATGAGCCTAACAAACTGACGGCAATGTACAGGCTAGTGGTAGAGAAACGAAACCATCCTGAGGCATGTTTTCAGCCTAACAGAAAATGCAACAACAGTATGGCCTCGTTTCGTATACTTTCAGTGCACTACACAATTGGCAGAGAGCTGTACAAGCTTACCAATGAAATGCGTATTGCTGATGAGTTTGTATCTGACCTAAACACTGCTACTGCCGTCGGTGATGTTTACTATCTGCTAATGCTATTTGCATATAAGCCTGCATATTCGGCCAAGACATTTGACGTAGAGAGGAACGAGAGTCTGATCAATGATACCACTATCAGCGAGCTCTATGGCTTGCATCTTGCTAACTTTCACCGAGATTGTAGTTCGTTACCTGAGAAGACGTGCGTTTCATGTTTAAAGCTTGTTAGAGCCGACCCCAAGTTCTGTCTAACCGTAACATCACGGTGGAGTAAGCCTAGCGATCCAACATCCATGTATGCACGCCTGTTGAGGTATTTGCAATGTAGTGAGTGGATTGATACGGGCAATGACTACGCTGATACACTTGTCAGGAAACATTTGAGCAGATACTGTTATAGCAAACTTCAGAAAAACGAAGTACCTAAAAGTAGTGTCATAAACAAAATGAAGTCATAACCCGTCTCACCCAATTTGAGTGCATCCTCACTAGACAGGTGTCCATGTATCAGACCATGTTTAAGCTTGTAACCACTGCCGGAAACTTACCATTCAATCAGCGCATGACTGCAGTTAAGGGCTTATCTGCACACTTGCCTATACCTTTGCAAACCACCGTGCAACAGCTTGGCGACGGCAGGCCTCGAAGGATGCTCAACCCTAACAACTTGATAGTGCTTCACGGCATTCCCAATAAAACTAGAGCAGTATGGCAGAAGATCGTGAATGTTGATCACGTGTTTACCGCATTGAAAAGGCTGGTTAAGCATAATCCTTTGTATGCTGACATCGTGCTACCAGAACATCACAGCGACCTGCTGCCACCCGATCCTACTGATATTGCGACTGACAACGAGCCAGAGGGGTCACCCAAAACTCCTGGTGTTGCCACACCTGACATTGCCTCACGCTTCCCATTGCACCCTTCACTCACAACCACAAAGTCAAAACCTGCACATGAGAATGTTGGGCATGTCTATGTAGAGAGTTCCACTTTGTCTGATTCTGTTGGTCTTACTAAGGGAGACACGGACATAGAGTGTCTTGACAACCCACAATATCGGAAGGGTCCTGGTGCCACACCTGACATCACCTCACACTCACCTATGCACCCTTCACTCAGGTCTACAAAATCAAAACCTGCAGCACATGAGAATGTTAGACATATCTCTGGGGAGACTTCCATTTCGTCTGATAGTGATTCTGGAGGTCTTACTGAGGGAGACACGGACATAGAATATCTTGACAATCCAGAGTATCAGAAGCATGATTCCAAGGGTGGTTTCTTCGTTGTAGAGGATGCATCCAAGGTGGAAGAACTCTCGTTGACGGATATAGGGGAAATTGATGAAGATCCGGCGCAATTAAACTCGAAGAGAAAGATCATTTCCCTTTGGGTGTATCACACACCAATGTAGGAGAGTCATTGCTAGGGGATTATGTTGCAGTAAGTGTGTGATGAGGTTGAGGAATGCAAGGCGATCTTACAACTTGATCCTTTGAGACAAGGATTTCCACTTTGTATCCCCGTCTGTCATCTCTGACACTTTTGAGAAGCTAAAGTGGTGTCTTGATACTGAGGATGATCTCGTGGTTTGGAACATGTGCGGATTCTGTGACGAAAAACGGCCTCTTTATACCTCCCTTCAGCTGGAACCTAGGAATGCCCGAAAGAGGTCCGAGAAAACAGACGCTCATTTAAGTCCAAAGAAGAAGAACAAGATGCAGTTAATGAAAGATATTTCACATAACATCGAATGCACAAAGAGGCAAACCTACGAGACTATGGACAATCTTTTTACGGATGGGTCACTTTGTAACCAATATCTTTGCAGTCTGGACAGCAAAATCGCAGTTCAATCCATGTATATTAATAGGGTTAAAACTGCGAGTTTGAAGAAGGTCGAGTAGCAGCTTCTTGTAGCCAGATCAGCGAAGAAGAAGTTCTACATCTTGGAGAGAATTTCTAAGGTTTGGCAGACGAAGATGGGTTTGGGCACTGGCAATTGCATCAAATGCCTGCACGAGATATGGGGCACATCTGGGCTTGAAGGTACACTCTATTTCACGAAATGCTGACCAACTTAATTGTGAAGAGATTCAAAAGCCTAGGATAGGCCAAGTAATGGCATGCATCAACAAGGATACTGACGAGCTTGAAGTGGCCCACCCACCCGTCAAAGTTGAGGGGTGTTACACTGACCATCTGCATGCTATGGCTAAGAACATGACACGCGTGGGACATTTGATTGAAAACATCCGATAGCCTTGTAGTCAGGATCTCCATTGTCATCAGTGCAAGGACAAGTTGGCAGGTTTAAAGATCTACAAAAAGGTCATCTGCAGTTGTAGTCTACCCCAGCGTTCCAAGAATGGCACCAGCCTTCCACTAAAGAGTGTAGACTCTGCAGTTCTCTATGCTCTCTGTTTAGATTCCAACGAGGGGTTGGTACAGAGTGCCACTCTGGGATGCTGCTTTCACTGTGAGTCACCACAGAACACTGATCAGTCCGAATGTACGAGTGATGGAGACATCAAAGGAGGCTTCAACTATGAAGACAGCGAGGATGACCTTGACTTTGATTCTATCGATGAGATGAATTTTGAAGAAGGTACCAACGTTGGGGAGGCTATGCCTGGTCATAATGAACCTAGTTCACCAAGAGCTGAAGGTGAAGGACCTAGGGAAGGTGAAGAGTTTGCAGATGTGGGAGATATCAGCAGGCAAGGACCCATCGACTTCTGGAACACATGACAGAGGAGGACCTGAAAAACCTCATTGAGCAGTATACGGTTACCGGTCTAGAGAACCTGTCCGAAAATCCAGATCTGCTGGATGACCTTTATCAGTTGTTGAGAATTGACGAGAAGGATGTCAGAGGGTCAGATGACCCGAATCTCGATCTGTTGGCATTCCCAAAAATTTTCTGCTGGCGGATAGGTGGCAAGCGAGGTTTTCGGCCAGAAAAAAAGTACATTTGCACAATATGGAGAAACTAGGTTGTTGTCATCCAACCCTGCTTTACGTCGGCACATCCAATATTTGTTCCACCTCGCGGGAGAAAATAAGGTGCGTAAAATCACACAGAGCCTCTTTTCCATGAACAAGTTTGTCAAAGGACTGGCCAACATTGAAACTAAGCGGCTTTTGAATATGATTAAAAACAAGGACCTTAAACTGCTTAGCAGGATGACGCGCATATTGAAAGATGTCCCCAACACCGAGTCCTACTGGAATTCACAGCACTCAAAGCTTAAGGGCCAAATTGCAAAGTATGACCCGCCCACATTTTTTGCCACCTTTTCCCTTGCGGAATATGACTGGGTGGACTTGATCGAGTATTTGAGGAAAGTCAACAATGACATACCGGACATTGATAATATCAGTCCCTCTGACCTCATTGTCAAGGATCCTGTTGCCACGATGATCTTTGAGCACCAGAGATTCAATGCCCTTCTGGAGTTCATATTGCAGGCAAAACCTCTAAGTGAAGTCACGTCATATTTCATTCGTCACGAATATTAACTAGAGGTTTAGTTCACTTCCACACGTTTCTGTGGATCAAGAGATGCCCACATTTTGGGAAAGAGCACTGACGCAGAAATTGCATCTTTCGTTCAAAAGCACATTTCATGTAGATATCCAAGTCAGGTGGATGAGCCAAAGCTCCATGAGTACGTTAACAAATACCAAACACACACTTGTAGTCAATACTGGCTTAGGAAATTTAAGAATATGAAGTTTAAGAGCGGTAACAAGGAATTAGCGTGTCGGTTTGACTTCCCCAGGCCGACCAGCAAGCGCTCCAACCTGCATGATGTCCTATCCAGTGTAATAGCCGGCGCAGCAATTGCATGATAAAGCATCTGTATGACCTCCCTAGGGCTGAAGAGGAGCGGAGAATAAACAACTATAATCCAGCACTTCTCTATCTCTGGGGTGTTTATATCGATATACAATTTTTTTTTGGAGGATTCGTACTCCATTTGCAATTACATCACAAAACACATCACCAAGGCAGAAAAGTCAAATTTAAATTTCACAGACTTTAAAGATCTTTCCTAGTCCACCTTTCGAAATTTGTCAAAATTTGCCTAAGCGTGCTTGAAATCACGTGAGATGGGCGCTTACGAAGCTGCTGACAGGATTCTTCACAACCATGGTCAGATGTGGTGCTCTTCGGAGACATTCGTGTGGGTCCAGACAGCTCTGGTTACCAAGAGAAGCAGGGTGATGAAGAACATCAAGACTCTCGAGGTACAACGACCTGACAGCGACGACATTTTTCACCCCGACGTTATTCATGACTTTCACCCCAACAGACCAAGGAACGAGACTTTTGACGACATGACTCTCAACGACTTTGTGACAAAATATGAAAAGGTAGCCGGTCCTCCTAGGGAAGGTGAACCGTACATCAGAATAGAGACAGAGGATGGTACTCATATCTGTACCATGAAACATCGTCCCAAGGAACCCGTCATCTATAGTAACGAGTACAGCGTGGAAAGGCATACCGAGCTCTTCTACTGTAGCATGCTTAGCCTGTACAAACCCTGGTGGACGGAAGCACACATCATGGAAAAGAGCAAGTCCTATCAGGATGAGTTCTTCAGGATAGTTGACTCCAATGCTCAACTTAAGGAAATGGCTGGACGAAAGCTTCACATCCAGAAGGCCAGGGCAAAGATGGAAAAGGTAGCAGACGCTAAGATCAATGAGGATGGCCCAGCTAGTGATGTACAGGACCAGGAGGATGACGACTAGGAGTATGACTCAAGTGATGATGCTGTTCCTGTCCAGGGACTGACAGACTACCAGGCTGTTAACAACAGCAGCGAAATAAGGACCGAGGAAGATTTGATTGCCTTTGAATAGTACACTAAATACGGACCAATTAAGGGTTTACATTAAGGTGACATAGTATCTTGAACACATGTTCAAGCATGGCAGGAACTCTTGTGAGAATACTTACTGCCGGAATGATCCTCTTCTGCTTTACGTAACTGGATTTGGTGGCACCGGCAAGAGTTACCTCATCAAAGCTATACAAGGGTTCATGTTTGTTCAAGCACACGAGTTTAAAGAAAAAGCTGGTCTTATCCTTGCTGCCCCGACTGGTCTGGTGGCGTCTAACATAGGTGGCCGAACTTTGCACTCGGTTCTTAAGTTGCCAGTCGAACAGGTAGACAAACAGACAGTCAAGTACCATCAAATGAGGAAACGACACCTTGACCAGATGCGACAGGTTATGACTGACATGAGGGCCTTGGTTATTGATGAAATATCCATGGTCTCCAAGTCGATGTTGCTCTTCATCAATCTCAGTGTTTGGAAATGCCAAGTTCTTCGGAGGGAAGTGCATCTTGGCCTTTGGGGATCTTCTGCAGTTACCTCCAGTTAAGGGTCAGCCTGTTTTTCAGGAGATATCTGGTGATGACATGCAGGACCTTACCGGTGGCGTGGGTCTACCTTTGAACCTGTTGAAGAATTTCTCATTTGATGAATTGACCATCAAGCAGCATCAGGCAGGTTCGGAGAATGTACGTTGGAGCAATATTCTTGGACGTATCTGAGCCGGCGTACACACCCTCGACGACGTTAAGTCCATCATGTCTCGGTTAATCTTCCTTTAGGTTTCAGATCCACCATCATCCAAGGACTACCTCAAACAGGTCATCAACCAGTACGATAGGCTGCAGTCTATTGATCCTTCTGTGATCTATCTGGTGGCTACTAAAAAGCTCGTATATGAGTTCAGTATTGCCATCATGACAAAGAAGTTTTCATACGCAGTGACTGTTACTGCCGATGATGTCATCGATGGGAAGACCCCGCGGATTAAGCATAGTGCTGAAGCTGCCTTTTGCAAGCTGGACTGTTTAAAAGATTTTCGCAACACAGCTGGTTTGGAGAAATCCATGAAGTTTGCTGTTGGTATGAAAGTCATGCTGCGCAAGAATATTGATGTAGCAAACAGTCTTGTGAATGCCAGTGTAGGTTCTATCACAATGATTCAAGTCAGGAGCCCGAGCAATCGCGTCCATCAGCTTAGCGTAAAATTTGGCAAATCTGACGAAAACTTTGAACTAACTCGGGATACTCGTAAGATCAAAATTTTCCCCGACGCCTATCTGCACCGCACGGAATTCCATATTTGCGTTGCATATGCCTTGACCATACACAAGGTACAGGGTCTATCACTGTCTACAGTCCTTGCTGATCTAGGAACTACGGTGTTTGATTGTGGGCAAACCTACGTGGTACTTTCCAGGTGTAAGACGCTAAAAGGGTTGCATCTCATAAACTTTGCACCCAAGAAAGTCAAAGTTAACATGCCCGCACTTGTTGAATATCGTAGACTAGGCAGTGAACCCCCAAGGTGTACTGATGGAGCAGCCAATTGACCTAATCCTAGGGACACCAAAAAGGAGAGGATCTGGTATGTAACATCGGCTAAGAAGAATGCCAAGTCAACAATGGAGAACGACATCAAGACCAGTCTAGACGGGCTCATTGGTAAGACCAAAGGCAAGGGGAGTAAGCGAAAGTAGGAGGAGAAGAGTAAGGAGGAAGAACCACCCAGGAAGACGAATAAGAACCCATCTGAGAGAGGCTGTGGAAAGTCAAAGATGGGAACCAAGAGGAAGGGAGGGGAGAGGGGGAAGGAGTCAAAACCACCTAGGAAGACGGAGAAAAACCCAGCTAACAGAGGTCCTAGCAAAAGGAAGGCTCAGGAGAGGGGCAGTGATTGAGAACCATCGAGGAGGACAAAGAGCAATCCATCACAGAGAGGCAGGGGAGAATTAGTGAGTGAGGCGTGCATTGAGATTCACATGGGTGCCATTATTAATGAGAACAGAGAGTCTACGAGGTACTTTGAGCAGTTCATTTTGACCAAAGTTCTGTTATTGCTCTACCAAGAGGTTCTTCTGCCGTTTGCTCCGGGTAGGTTAGCCCATGATTCATTTGTATTTGATGCAGCAGAAGAGTTTGACCCTGATGCACTCAATCTAGTGATGGACGCCACCAGCAAGTGGATCGGTGGACGGTCTCTCATGACGGCGGTGTCCAACATCCAAGACGATCAGCACCTCGCTAATAGAGCTAGCTTTTTCAATGCTGGTCCCTATGCAAGGGTGTGTTGGACCCGCCAGCGAACTATGAGATTTGAAGGAAGCTTGTCGGAGAGCTTTGTCCAGATCACATTTGGCCAAATTAGGATGATCAGGATCCCTTGAGTATGTATTAGACTCCTTCTTTGTGATTGTATAGTAATTTAATCGCTAGGTTGTGAAAAATGAGGTAGTTTCTTTTAATGATTGCTTATTGCTCATTTAACACACCAAATATTACAGACAGTTTAGGGTTCCTGAAGGCGAAGACTTCTCGAAGGAGGCGAATGCCAGAGTGGCCGGCGATCCTTTGAACCACGACATGGTTTTACTGTTCGGTAACGACAGCAGCCATTGGTCCGCCATCATTTTGGACAATAGGATCGGCCAAGGAAAGGTAGCTACACCAATCACCCCTTTAAGAATCATCTTAAGAATTAGTAAAAGCTTTGTCAAATTTTGCGAAATTTATATTTTTAGAATCAGGCCAATGATGTATTTTTTTTCAGGCCATCTACTACGACTCTGGCAGTTACAGTGCCCGGACAATGAGGGAGCGGTGCAACTTCCACCTTGACTTCATCAACAAATACCGCACCGTATACCTCACGTGAACGTCTAGTACCTAGTCCCAACTCCAACTATTGCATTTTTACAGGACGCTTGAAATTAGCACAAATATAGGTTTTATTGCACAAAAGCTCAGCATATTACTGATTCCAATTTCATCAGGGACACATTGAACGTAGCCCTCCAACTGCATCGGGCCGTTAACAGCAGGACACACCCATACGTCGATGGAGAGTCAGCAAAACAGAAAAATGGTTTTGATTGTGGCATGTTTGCCCTTGCAAACGTTGAAAGTTAAATCAGAGGTGCTGGGAACTTTCTACCCATCTCTCAGCGCCTTATGAAGTTGCACAGGTGTCATTAGCTGCTGCAGCTTCAAAACTTTGCAAGGGACTTTGAAGCTGGTGCATCATCTGTGTAATTGTGTGCATAATCACTACTAAATCATGTGTTCCCTAGATGTTGTCAAATATGCGCTAGTAAACTTGCTAAACCTTCATTAGTGTCAAGCGTGCCGAATATGCGTTGTGACTGCATGCACTCACATAATAGATCCACACTGCAACACTCTGCATCGACTATAAACTTTATAACTCTTCACAACTTTTAAATGGATATTGCTGCAGGCAGCCTCGATTAGGACTGTTTTTAATACTGTATTTGTTGTTTTTATTTCATTGTATTTATTACTGTGTGTATATTGATTCAAATTGTAAATAACTTTTTTGTATATATTGCATCTCATATAAATAACCAGCCGTGTTTGTTGTTTGAGATTTTATTACTAATAATTTGGTCTCTTTTAGTTCTCAACTACTCAATTACTACACTTGCGCAAAAAAAAAGAATGATATTTAACCAAAAACCGATAAATCGGTTGGAACCTTTGACCGGGGTCGCCTCTCCATGTCCTAAAATAAAACAAATAAAAAATGTTCATCTTTTCAATTGAGCATCTGAAAGAATTGATATAAAAACAAAATTTTGACCGGGTGTCACCGGTCGCTTGCTTATGACATTACCCATAGTCATGACGAGGAGTTGCCAATTTTTGAGAGAAGGTAGTGATGGTAATTGACTTATATTTTTTGTCAGTCACAGGACTCGGCATTAAAGACTAATGTAGATCACACGGTAGCATGTAGCATGTAGGTACGTCTTGTAGGAACAATAAGTTACTTGATAGATGTCCATGTTGATGTATATTATGATGAGGGGGAATACGTTTGATTGTAGAAATTAGGACGTAATACTAATAGGTAAATAATTTTCATAATTTGTATATAGGTGGTCAAGGAATGGATGTAGGAGGTAGGAGGTAGATAGTGAGGGAGGCAAAAGGTAAAAATATTTCTAGGTAAACAAATAAGGCCTTTGGTAAGATGTAAAAGTAAATCTAAAGGTAAGTAAGAGGTGATGGGTAATGTGTAGGAAGTAGGAGGTATGCTAATGAATTAAGCGTTGAAAGGTAAGAAATGAAAGAGGCAGGGTACAAAAGAAAATGTGTAGAAAAGGTAGGAGGTAAAAGGTAGGAGGTAAGAGATAGGAAGTAGGAGGCAGAAGGTAAGAGGTAGGAGGTAAAAGGTAAGAGGTAGGAGGTAGGATATAAAAGGTAAAAGATAAGAGGTAAGAGGTAAGAGGTAAGAGGTAAGAGGTAGGATGTGGATGGTAGGAAGTAGGAAGTATATAGTAAGAGGTAAGAGGTAAGAGGTAGGATGTGGATGGTAGGAAGTAGGAGGTATGCTAGTGAATTAAGCATTAAATAGTAAGAAATGAAAGAGGCAGGGTACAAAAGAAAATATGTAGAAAAGGTAGAAGGTAAAAGGTAAGAGATAAGACGTAGGAAGTAGGAAGTAAAAGGTAAGAGGTAGGAGGTAAAAGGTAAGAGGTAAGAGGTAAGAGGTTAGAGGTAAGAGGTTAGAGGTAGGATGTGGATGGTAGGAAGTAGGAAAAAGATGGTAAGAGGTAAGAGGTAAGAGGTAGGATGTGGATGGTAGGAAGTAGGAAGTAGATGGTAAGAGGTAGGAAGTAGAAGGTAAGAAGTAAGAGGTAAGAGGTAAGAGACCCCCATCGTGATTTGAAAGAAATTTGTTCACTGGTTTTCATGTTTATCTTTATGGGAGTTTTATAGATAAAAAAAAAAGTCTTCAGGAGAGTTGCAATAGATGTACTATATGATATTATTATTATTATTATTATTATTATTATTATTATTATTATTATTATTATTATTATTATTATTATTATTATTATTATTATTATTAATGCTTTAAAAAGGTACTACGATTATTTACAGTAAATCAAAGAATGAAAAATTGTTTATTGATATAGATTGATCGTAGTATGTCAAACATATATCCGTATGGACAGCACACCTTGCTCTTTTTCTGCATCTTATTCATATTCCCATCATCATTCTTTCCCTAGGCTTTAGTAAGGCTACTTTTAATTAATGGAAAGATTCCAGTAATGTTTCAGTGTTTTAGTGAGACCTAGAATCATCAACAATGTGATAATTTTAACAATATCTCTCTCTCTCTCTCTCTCTCTCTCTCTCTCTCTCTCTCTCTCTATCTCTCTCTCTCTCTCTCTCTCTCAACAATATCTATTACATAGAAAACATCTTCCTTTTTTATATAAAGAAGTAACGTTTGGTAGGTCTGGGATCGCTCCTCCTGGACTACCGTTCATCAATCCACCCACATGGATATGAGAGTCTTCTGGATTTATAACATTAGTGTGGGCCTTGCAGCCTCACCCTTAAAGCACGACAAGTTTCACCCCTCTAAACTGATTTTCTGAAAAACCTTCAGAACATTCTCTGTGGGATTAATAGCATAGAAGTAAACCTTTAACTTCTAAGCTCCTACGTTCAATTTCCGCTTTTGTATCCCCTTCCAAAAATGTGGGTTTTTTTTCTGAGTTTATCAATGTTTATTCTTTACTGGTTGCTTAAGACGTGGGCGTCGAGACTGTCTCCTATTTAACAAGCCATGGGGGAAATATTGCTGACCCTTGTGGCAATATCTTTTGGTTCTCAGAGGTTATTCCATGGAATATTTACTAAAGATTTAAATTTCTTGTTTTTTTATTTTTTTTTTTTTTGTGTATATAACTGCCCAGCATTAAAGAAACCATGGAGAAATTGCTGTTGACATCTCTGGTAATATCTTTGGGTTCCCTGAGCATATTTCGTTTAAATATTAACTTAAGATTTGAATTTATTTTTTTTTCGGGTTCAGTATAAGAGTTAACATACAGGATATGTATAAAATATCAATTTAAATTTGTTATTATATTTCATAATAGTAGCAGTTTAGATTTTCAATAATACAATAATTTTATCAAGGGTAGGAAGTTTATATAGAATATGTTCTTTGGAATAAGGTCCCTACTAAATTCGATTTCTGTAAATAAAAATAGGCAAATGGTACTAATTTGCCCAATTATTTACAAGAAAGGAAACTAAACAGAACGACGAAAATTTAGAGATCAAAGTCAATGCCGTTTTTCATTAAAATTGGTTTACGTAGGCCCACTGTAGTGAGAGAGAGAGAGAGAGAGAGGGAGAGAGAGAGAGAGAGAGAGAGAGAGAGAGAGAGAGAGAGAGAGAGAGAGAGAGAGAGAGAGAGAGAGAGAGACATAGTATTATTGTTCGTCTTGCCTTGTCCAATCAAGAACATCCATACCTTTCTGTTTTCTAGTGTTGTTCGTCACTGTCCTTATCCGTCCACCAATTATTATAAAATTCTATTATTTTAGTAAATACTCACCGGTGTGAAAAAGAGAAAAGATATCAAAGAGTAATAGGAAACGAAAAATATGTGAGCATGCCTAGTCTTATCAATGTATTAGAATTGTTTTATTCCTATATCATATATTATTGTCTGTCATGGATATTGGATGTAAAGGGATCTTTTAAAGATGTTTTCAACTCTTGATGAAAAAGACGATTTTAAAGTAAGATTAAAATTAGACTGATAGAAAAAAAAGCATCTTTATAAGGGTATATTTTCCTTAACAATAATTGCTCCTATTATCATTTTGAAGTGTTGATGGTGTATCAGAAGAAATTGAAGTTTTATATTAGAAAATTTCTCTGTTATTTTATTGTAACAAGAGGTTAGATACATTTTTTTTATTCTGCAAGAAATAATTATTTTTATTATTATT
>NC_090758.1:26740479-26742979 GCF_036898095.1 Palaemon carinicauda | reverse complement strand
CCGTGATATATATATATATATATATATATATATATATATATATATATATATATATATATATATATATATGTGTGTGTGTGTGTGTGTGTGTGTGTGTGTGTGTATACACACGTAAATATACACATAAAAATATGTATATATATATATATATATATATATATATATATATATATATATATATATATATATATATATATATATATATATATGTGTGTGTGTGTATGTATATATATATATATATATATATATATATATATATATATATATATATATATATATATATATATATATATATATACTTATAAGAGTCATAAAGTGCGTAATGCATATAAAATCTGGTATACATAAACTTTGACCAGCTCTCTCTCTCTCTCTCTCTCTCTCTCTCTCTCTCTCTCTCTCTCTCTCTCTCTCTCTCTCTCTCTCTCTTTATCCTTAGGCAATTAATCCTCTATTCTAATCTCACCGGGTCTTTAAAGATTTACAGTTTGAAAGGTCGTTTATGAATGACAATGACCTAGAGACCGACCATATATTCAATCTAGAAACATGGGAGGCCAACCAATGGCTGCTGAAGAATCATATAGCAGACCTATAAGAATTTTGTTCTGCAGTCTGCGCTTATGTGACCTTGACGTTTGCAGTTGTAACACGTCAATCCCGCTACTGGACTGTTAACTACGTTCACTGTTTGTGGTTTTGTTTCATTCTTTGCAAAAACTTGAGTTAACACGGGATCGAGATCTGGACACTTGGACATGTGTTTCTTTATCTGTTTATAGACATCCAATTCCGTACTTGCAGGCGTTAACTTCTTATCAAAACACCGCACTAAAGCTTCAGGCAACATAAGTGTCATGCAAGTTAAATACATTAATCGTAAAAAATCTTTCACAGAGATGTTATCGTTAGTAACACAAGTGGAATTACCTAAAATGTCCTGATATTCGTTAAGCCTATCAGCTATGAGAGCTGCTCTCTCAATAACATTAAGCCGATTCATAGTGGCTTGATTAAGTGTATTTCGTAACGTTAACACTACATCCAAGGCTTCCTCACCCCCATAGATCACGCGTAACCTAACTTTGAAATCATCCCAAGTAACTGCTTCTTGAAATGAAACACCTCTTAAATACGCACTCGCATCCCCCTTAGAAAAATCTATAAAACTTTTAGCTTCTTGTAATTGTACAAAAGGGTCTACGATTTGTTTGGCATTTAAATGGGCATCAACGGATGAAATCCATGACTCCACATTTTGTGGCAAGAACCCGTTGACCCGACCTTGAAAAAGGAAGGATTGCTGACCTGGCATTTACAAGCGTCACAATTGGAGGAGGATTAGTCTGGCCTACACCACTAGGTCCAGGGGTAGGGCTGACAGGAGGAGCCATGACTGCTGTATTTTTTTTTTTATCTCTTTGACCCCTTGCAATTCTATCAAAATATCTATATGACTACAGACGCCCACTGCATAAACGCATATGTATAATAAAATTCCCCCAACAATGTTACTAATCCCAAAACATTTCCCGAGAATTTCTGAAAGAAAAAGGAATTAGTACAAAGAAAGAAAAATTCTAAATGAGAATTCGGAGTTTCCTTTTAACAAAGTTTAGCAATTCACTCACCCCAGTAATAATCGACTAACAACTCTTGATAACTACACTTCACTGCCCAAACTGGAATGAATTCAAAATATCTGTACTTAGCTTATATATGATGTCGACACGTCCTCTCTCTCTCTCTCTCTCTCTCTCTCTCTCTCTCTCTCTCTCTCTCTCTCTCTCTCTCTTGATGTTTTGTTAGCGATATCTCGTTCTAGTTTCTTGTTGAATGTAGTTCTTCCTGGATATGTTTTGCAATTGTTGAACGCCAGTCCTTGGGTTTCCTAGGATGTTGATTGAAGATTCAGGTTGTATTCTAACATTTGTTGATGTTAGCTGTTTCGTTGGACTATAATACTTAGTCAAAATTGTAGATTCATGTAGATAATATTGAGTTCTTGAAGATCTTTCTCAGGTTTTACAGCTTATATTTTGAAGTCTTGAAGATCTTTCTCTGGTTTTACAGATTTTATGTTGAAGTCTTGACGATATTTCTCTGGTTTTACAGCTATTATTTTGAAGTCTTGAAGATCTTTCTCTAATTCTCAGAGTTTAACCGCTGTCTTAGAGTTTAATCGCTGCCACCATTTATTGGCGTGCTACTGTTATAAGCACACATTGAGTATATGTTGTTTCAGATGTATGTAAATGGATAACTGAATACATCTTAATAGTTTTAAGTATTTATTCTATAAAAACAACAGAGTTAAACATCTCCCTCACTGGAGGAAGCTGAGTTCGTCCAGATGACCAATTCTAGTGAAGTATAGATATGAACTGACTAAATTATCGATATCACAGATATCGTATGCTTAGTTTATTTTAGACACGTCACAAACTCGGAAGACACCTGCATCCGGTGACGTCACAAACTTTCACACGCTGAGACAATG
>NC_090758.1:26720479-26737979 GCF_036898095.1 Palaemon carinicauda | reverse complement strand
AAAAGAACATACAAAAACCTCATGAAATGAAATAAAACTATAAAATCAATCTAAATACAAAATAAAAGATCAAAGCGCCAGCGCTATAAACTCACATGAAATAAAAATATACACAATTTAATTCGTACGTTGCCCGGCCCAGGTTTGGTTTTAGTTTGTGCTGGAATATTGCCTCCATTATTATTAAGTCGAGGTTACTCTGCGAAGTGGCCAAGATAGAAAAATTATCCTTTATATATATATATATTATATATATATATATATATATATATATATATATATATATATATATATATATATATATATATATATATATATATATATACAGTGATGCGTCAGGATAAGAAATTAATCCGTTCAGGATGCGGTATCGTATCCTGATATTTTCGTATCCTGAGTCGCATTTTACATGCAAATAGCCTAATCCGTTCCAAGCCTTACAAAAAGTCACCTTTTCTTTCATAAACACGCTAAACTGTAGTAATAAACATGCCATGCAGCCATTTCTATCATTCAATAATTAACCCAACCGTTAAAAACAGCCTAATCCATTCCAGAAACCACCATGAGATTATTCAATAATGTAGTTATAGCCAAGTTATCCTCCCCCAAGCCCAAAGAAAACGGTCCGTTTTCTTTACTATTGCATAAAAGTTACGGTACTGTATGTACGTAAAGCATTTAGATCAGTGAAGGTGTATTGTTACCTGTACGTACACCTAAATTTAGGATAATCCGTTCAAGTCTTACAAAAAGTCACCAGTTCTTTCATGAACACACTAAACTGTAGTAATAAACATGCAATGCAGCCATTTCTATTATTTAATACAGTAATTAACCCAACAATTAAAAATAGCCTAATCCATTCCAGAAACCACTATGAGATTACGTATTCAATAATGTACAGTAGATATAGCCAAGTTATCCCCCACAAGCCCAAAGAAAACGGTCCGTTTTCTTTACTACTGTATAAAAGTTACGGTACTGTATGTGCATAAAGCATTTAGATCAGTGAAGGTGTACAGTATTGTTACCTGTACGTACACCTAAATCAAGGATTGATACCTGTACACTCTGAAAAAAAGGTTACAGTTAATTAGTGTAACAAAAAAGTTGAAACTTACCTTTTGATTGAGACGATGTCCGATAACGAAGTCGCGGCAGAGGAGGATATCATAAGGCATAAAACGTAACAAGTGACAGACTACGTACAGTAATTTACACACTTAACACATTAACACTTAAACTTTACGAAATAGAAAAATGGCAGAAATAATTAACACTTAACATTACGTATGGAAAACTATAAAATTAAAGAAAAAATTACTTTAACACTTAACGATAACAAAACTTGAAATTGAATTTTTTTTTTTGCTTTTTTATAACTTTACGTTTTTCATATTTTCTAAATCTCTTCTACTTCTTCATCACTTTCTTTTTTCTATTTCTTTTCTTTACTTTCACCTTTTACTTCTTCATCACTTTCTTTTTTCTGTTTCTTTTCTTTACTTTCACCTTTTACTTCTTCATAACTTTCTTTTTTCTGTTTCTTTTCTTTACTTTCACCTTCTACTTCATCACTTTCTTTTTTCTGTTTCTTTTCTTTACTTTCACCTGCTAATTCTTCATCCCTTCCTCTTTTCTGTTTCTTTTCTTCACTTTCACCTTTGTCTTAGCCTACTAATATCGCTGGCCTCTTCAATAAGAAACTATCCATTGAAGCTTGTTTCTGCCTACTTTTCAACACATTTCTAAAATGCGTTAGGCAAACGTCATTGCAGTATTGAAGCGCACGGTTGGTATAAACTTTTTCTGGATGTTCCTTTTCGACGAAGTCTGCCATTTTATAGAAACATGCAAGAATTTCCTTGATGTCTGCCGTTTCCAAAGGTGCAACATCCTCCTCATCAACGCTAGAGAACTGCTCTTTAACATCACTCACTTGCATCGTTTCCAACTCCTTCAGGTCGTCTGTCGTCAACTATATCCTCCGCGCTAACTTCCAGCCCCATGGACGTACCAAGATGTACGATGTCAGCCACCTCAGACTGCTGAATTTGTTCAGGATCGTCAACGATCTCGGCATCGCCTCCAGGCTTCCCGAACCCCTCGAAGTCTCGTGCAGAGACAGCATCAGGCCACAGCTTCCTCCAAGATGAGTTCTGGGTACACCTCGAAACTTCCTGCCAAGCGAGATCGATGAGTTTGAGGCATATCACAATGTTAAAGTAATCTTTCCAAAATTCACGCAGAGTGAGGTTTGTACTCTCTGTGACTTGGAAACATCTCTTGAAGAGATGCTTCGTGTACAATTTTTTAAAATTAGAAATAACTTGCTGGTCCATGGGCTAGAGGAGAGGGGTGGTGTTAGGCGGTAGATATAGGACCTTTATGAAGGAATACTCGGCCAGAAGATATTCCTCAAGGCCAGGACGGTGAGCTGGAGCATTGTCCAACACCAGCAGACATTTCATAGGGTGGCGCTTTTCTTCCAAATATTTTCGGACAGTCGGACCGAAGCAGACATTCACCCAATCAATGAAAAGTTGCCTCGTTACCCAGGCTTTTGCATTTGCCTTCCACATCACGAGAAGGTTCTCCTTGATGGCTTTGTGGGCTTTGAAGGCTTGGGGATTTTCTGAATGGTACACCAGCAGGGGCTTTATCTTGCAGTCCCCACTGGTGTTCGCACAAAAAGCAAGGGTAAGCCTGTCCTTCATAGGCTTATGTCCGTGTAGCCTCCTCTCCTCCTCCGTGATGAACGTCCAACGAGGCATTTTCTTCCAGAAAAGGCCAGTTTCGTCGCAATTGAAAACTTGCTGCGAACTGTAGCCTTCCTGCAGAGTCAACTCTTCGAACGTTTTAACAAAGGCTTCGGCGGCCTTCGTGTCCGAGCTGGTTGCCTCCCCATGCCGTACAACTGAATGAATGCCAGTCCTTTTCTTGAACTTCTTGAACCTACCACGAGAAGCCTTGAACTCTGGGGGTTCCTGCTGGGATGTTCCTTCTCCTGCCCCTTCTTCGGCCTGAGCACGCACGAGATCACCGAAAATGGCGGAGGCCTTCTGGCAAATTGTAGTCTCAGTGATGGTGTCTCCTGCGATCTCTTTGTCCTTGATCCACACAAGAAGCAGCCTCTCCATCTCGTCATGCACGTGCGTTCTCTTGTTGGAGAAAATAGTGACCCCCTTAGAAGGTGTCGCTGCTTTTATGGCCGCCTTCTGCTTCAGGATGGTGCCTATCGTAGATGGATTCCCGCCATACTCCTTGGCGATCGCACTTGAACGCATGACAGACTCGTACTTTTTAACGATTTCAAGTTTCGTCTCCATCGAGAGCATCGTCTTCTTCTTCTTCTTTCCTTAAGCAACATTCTTGGGACCCATGGCTACAGTAATACGTAATATAATACACTACGTACATTATATACAGAGTATGTATAGTAAACACTAATACAGTACAGTGAACAGTAACAAATGTTTATTAACGATAACACGGGGCATACAATTGTACTGTATATTAACAATAAGTCAAACAAGCAAAAGCACACAACACAATGTCTGTTAACAATACCGCGGTCGGAACGAAAAGAAAGAGAGAGAGATGAACGCCCGTGCGTAGGCAAGCTGGGATAGTTGCCGACCAATATGAAAGCAGGATCTTATGGCGTCAGCTAGCGTCTGTATATATATATATATATATATATATATATATATATATATATATATATATATATATATATATATATATATATATATATATATATATATATATATATTGTGGCGGGATGTTGCACAAACAACCCCCACACCCTTGAATCACACTAAACAGACAATTGTCTCCTCAACACAAACTTTCCCCTTACGTTATCTAAAACCAGACTCTTAGACAAAAGGACGAAATAAACAAAAACATGACCTTAAAACTATAATTCTTAAAACTTAAAAATAAATCAATAACCATCCACATTCAAATTATCAAGACTTAAAACTAATCAAAAACTTAACACAAAATAATATAATATATAATAACCAAAAGCACCATTCATATAACCCGCCAAAACCCTAACAGACTTAAAATTAAACTTTACACCAAAACCCAAATATGTATGTTTTTATATGTTGACACCAACAATGTCGTTCACAAACTGCCGAACTGTCTTTCACGGCACAACCACAGCTTTGTGGTTATCAAACTGTGTGGCAATTGGCCACCACTGCCTCCCTAATTGGGGTCCTGGATGTCATCATCATCATCATCATCATCAAGAACAGCAATCGAAAGTTCATCCAGTCCTGGTCATCAACATTTATCTAAATCCAAAGAGCAAATCCAAGAGCAGTCTAAATATGATCGTAATTCAGGCCAGGTCATCAACGGTTGGGCAACAATCAAAACTAAGTTTTCTCCAAAGGAGGAATCACGGCCTTCCAAAAATAAAGAAAGAAAAACACTTACGAACACTTCTAGCTAACTGAACTATCGCACTATAATCAAAGATAAATAATAAATTGTTCCTATCATTCACAATCACGACAAGCAAAGATAAACAAAACTGTACTTACTTTGAAAATCAAAAAAACACTTCCCTGCTGGTCGAAAAATATATATATAATCCAGCGTTCACACAACTGACTCAGGACGCAATCAATCAAAAAAAGCATTCGCTCCGAAACATTCACCCCCTGTCGTAACCTAACTAAAAAATGTAAACAAACAATCTCATTTGTACCAACAGTCTTTCTCACCACAAACGATCGTTAACCTAACTACTTTCGCTCGCTAACACAATATCTCTCTCTCTCTCTCTCTCTCTCTCTCTCTCTCTCTCTCTCTCTCTCTCTCTCTCTCTCTCTCTCTCTCTCTCTCTCTCACAGGATTTGGCAAAAACAAAAAATAAAAATAAAGCAAAAATAAATCCTCCACATTCCTCCCCCCTTACTTTGCCAAATCCTTCTCACACAACACTTACATTATTTTTTTCATAACCCAGTCGCAGTCGGGAACGGGACCTCTACTCCGAGTAACTGGGCCTCCATATACTCTCTCATTCACTTCTTCCTTATCACAATCATTCGCTACATTAACACTATTCCTATCTAAATCCCTATCATCTAATATATCATGTACAATCATATCTACCTTGTTCTCATCTGGCCCTATAATTACACTCATTTCTGTAAACAGTTCATCCATTTCATCAAAAACATTCTCAACTTTAGTAAAAGATTCATCCATACTACTAATCATTCTCCTATCTCCCACTCTCGCATTCGTCATCCTTTCTTTTACATCACCTAAGGAAAAGCCACACACACTATAGGTACCATTCATACTCAGCCATGATTCATCTGTATTAACACATTTATCTTCCATACACACTTGCACATTTACACCCTTGTCATACTTATTTCTATTCTCATTTTTACTTATAAAATTTCCCCTTCCTTCATCTTTACTTAAAGCTCTTGTATTCTTCCTTTTCTTATATTCTACTAACACTAACTGTTTACCTTCCAGACCTAAGTCCTCATACATACTAGGTTCACCCTTGTTCCTTTTCAACCATTTACTTATCCCATTCTCTTGGATATACTCAGGTACCTCTTTCCATTTACGCAACTGGTTGTGGTGGGCCCTAATTTTTTCCCCAATACCACCCACACACAACTTACCCAAAACGTAACTTAATCCACTCGAACCAACTTCTAACACCTCATAGGGACCTTCAAATTTATCACGCACCTTATTTACATTCATTCTACCCTTTTCAATTACTTCTTTCATCACTCTTTCACCAACTTTAAAGCTTTCAAACCTCTTATTTGCTTTCCTCCACACATCTCTATCATCCTCCGACACACCCAACCTCGGTCTTATTATTTTTTCAAAATTTAACACAAACTTACATGGAGACATACCCGTACTCTTATGCACTGTTGCATTGTAAGCCCACAACGCTCTACCAACATACAAATCCCAATCATTACCACATGTACTCATCATTCGCAAAATTTCAGTTAATGTTCTTACAGTCCTTTCAGCCAACCCATTCGCACTTGGCATATAAGGAGTCGAATACACATGTTCAATACCCCATTCTCTTAACATCTGCTCAAACTCCCATCCAACAAACTCAGGGCCATTATCACTTAACATTCTCACAGGCTTACACACACACATCGGCAACATCACTTGACCAACCATTCTTGCAACAGTCTCGCTCCGTTTATCCTTGATGGGTATTGCATAGGTAAATTTACTCATGTGATCAACCATAACAATCATTCCCACATGTCCTCTCGCAGTCACAGGCAACGAAACACAATCAATCACAAACATCTCAAATGGTTCTTTCATACGTAATCTCAAAACAGGCGGATTAGCATGCACTCTCTGATACTTCCCTTTTTGGCAATCTTCACACGTAGTCGCTACATCCTTACATATCTGACTCAACCCAGGTGTAAACAATCTCTCACGCATGCATTCCCATAATTTATTCTTACCCATATGCCCATATCTGTCATGCACTAACATACACATACTTACTGCTGCATGCATTGGAAACACAGGAACATATATATCTTCATCCATTCCTTTATGTAGAAAATAAACAATATTCTTACACACAATAAGTCTCTTACTAACTTTCTTATACACCTCTAAATCAGACGACCATTCTTCTACCTCAATACTATTCAACATACATTCACGTAACCTTTTAATTTCCTCACATTCATCTTGCATTTCTTCCACCTCCTCTTTAGTCAGTAGATCATCCTCACTCGTCGTAATATCAACCATGCCAACAAAATTCGCCATAAATACACTATTATCTTCTATCACAACTACTTCACATCCATTTTTCAGAAGCAAACCACTACCAATATCAACTGATAAATCATGCAATCTTAAAAAGTCAATTCCTATCAAAAAACAACTAGGCATCTCATTCTCTCCCATTACAATAAAATTATGTTCCACCTCCATACTTCCCAGTTTTACTTTCAAACGCACTTCTTCCCAAACTAGCAAACTTCCTTTACCTATCCCATGAATTCTCACACTCGTACATTGCCTTTTCACTTCCCAATTGTACCGCTCTATTTCCTTGATAACAGACATATTCACTAATGACACTTGCGCACCTGTATCAATTAAACTACAGTATTCATTCTCATTTATACCCACATACGTCATCATTCTTCCTTTTACACCATGCATACAAATGTTTACTCTCCTATCAATAGGGTTATCCTTATCACACCCATGGTCATCTTCGCTATCTTCCATGCTCATACCACTCGGATTCAAGTCACTCAGACAATCCTCCTTCTTACTCAACAACTTGCAACATCTTTCATTACATTGTAACCTCAATATATACTCCCTTTCAATCTCTTTATTTGCTCGGTACTGCATCGGACGATTCCACCCAAAATACAAATAAACAGTGACACCATATAACATACTTACTACCAACAATACTTTTGATAACAATTCACCCTCAAGCATACTATCCTCCTCCTTATATGACATTTCTTTCGATACTTCATTCCTAACACTCATTCTAAGCTCATCTATACTAGCAGGTATATCCTTATTCAAACCCTTCAATTTAACCTTATCTAACCCACTCAAAATACATTTATACACCATGTCATCCCCTTCAAAACTTTGTACCACCATTAAATCTTCCGGCAACCTTTCAAAATTACTATCATTCTCGCTACTCTCTTCTATCTTACCATGCATTCTTGACATCGCATCTGCTATCACGTTCTTACTCCCAGGTACATATTCTAGCTTAAAGTCAAATTCATTCAAATCCTCTATTGTCCTCGCAACTCTAGCATTCACAGACTCTTTCCTAATCATGTACACTAGTGGCTGATGGTCAGTACGCACAATAAATTTCACACCATACAAAAATACCTTCAACGCTTTCACGCAAAACCTTATCGCAGCCAACTCCCTTTCAATCGTGGAATACCTTCGCTCAGCCTTATTAACCCTGGATAGGTACGGTCCTCGGACACCCCTTTAAGGGTATACTCGGACGCGAACGACCCCGACGCCAAAAAAAATTCTTGAAAAATCAGTTTTTGCAGTAACCTCCTTTTTTCTTTTGCCAAAAAAAACTTCAATGAATGCTTGAAACAACTGTAAAGATAAATACTACTCATCTGCAGAAAAACTATTTATTATAAATATTTTAAAAAATTAAGTAGAAAAAAAAAAGACCTGACATAAAAATTCATAAAAAAAAAGTTTATACATATATACACAAATCCTTTTAGGAATTGATTCTTGAATGTTTAGGACACATCTTGATGTATTTTGGATGAAGTCAGACCCATGGAGGTGAAGATCTGAAATGAGAAAAAAAGGGTAACTTTTTTTGGCCAAAAAAAATTGTCCAAATTTCATGAATTTTTTTGGGTACCCAAATGAAAAAGGAAGTGGCTAATTTTTTTAGGGAATAAACATATGTTATCCTAAAATAGAAATATGTAAAAAAATCTTCATTATTTTGTAAATTACATTTATATCAGGGGCCATATCTAAAGGTAATTTTTTGAGTACTTGGAAATTTCGTAAAAAAATACATATATTTAATATATAATATGATATTTATGCAGCTAAAAATATACCAAAATATCACAAATTCTATAGGGAACAAGAATATATATAGATAGGGCAGCTTACGCTTCGGATATGTCCAGAAAATGGCCGCCAACCACACTGACTCAGACTCCCTAATCTGCCACTTGAAATGTAGGAAGGGTATGTCAATTTCAAGGTGTTATTTACTAATCTAATTATTATTGGATATGCATAAAAATTGTATGGTGGGTTGCTGGATAATTGTCGGTTATTTTACGACTATAAAATTAAAATTCTGACCCAAAAAATATTTTTTGAAGGGAAATAAAATCGAAAAAAAAAATGTAAAACAATATTTTAGCTAAAAAAATTTGATGATATTCAATCAAAAAAAAAGTAAACAAAATTTTCCGACAAATAAACATCTAGAGGAATCATTACTCTGTGATAGTTCCTTAGTACGTAGTAATTTTGAAAGAATTGGGAAAAAACGAAAAAATGGCAATCACCGGAAAATCGAACACATACCTATATATACGCCATATCTGGCTAAAAAAAAGATAGGCATGGGTAGCCAGATCATCTAGAAACACTTTCCAACACTATAAAAATATAAGTTTTGCGACACTACTTGCCAATTCCTTACGGTAACATGACTAAGCAAAAAAATGCAAAACAAATAAAAAGGGGCACTCGTGGAAAAATGGCCATTCTAATATACGGCATTTCAGAAAAAAAAAATTTCAGCCACGTGCTAGGCAAACCATCAAGGCATATTTTCCGACAAATAAACATATAAATGAAATATTACTCTGTGATAGTTCCTTAGTACGTAGTAATTTTGAAAGAAATGGGAAAAAACGAAAAAATGGCAATCACAGGAAAATCGAACACATACTTATATATACGCCATATCTGGCTAAAAAAAAAAATAGGCATGGGTAGCCAGATCATCTAGAAACACTTTCCAACACTATAAAAATATAAGTTTTGCGACACTACTTGCCAATTCCTTACGGTAACATGACTAAGCAAAAAAATGCAAAACAAATAAAAAGGAGCACTCGCGGAAAAATGCCCAACATTCTAATATACGGCATCTCAGATAAAAAAAAAAGACATGCACGTGTTAGCCCAACCATCAAGGCACACTTTCTAACACATAAACATGAAAAAAAAAATCAATAATATACGGCAATTCCTTACTACGTAGTAAATTTTTACAAATATTGAAAAAAAACAGAAATTGGCAACCGCAGTTAAATACCCAATATACCAATAACTACGTCGTATCTGACAAAAACAAAATCACGCATGGGTAGCCAGATCATCTAGACACACTTTCCAACATTAAAAAAGCAAAAGTTTTACGACACTATTTCGCAATATCTTACGGAAAAATGACTTGGCAAAAAAATTAAAAAAAATTAAAAAGGGACACTCGCGGTAAAATGCCCGACATTCTAATATACGACATCTCAGATAAAAAAAAAGACATGCACGTGTTAGCCCAACCATCAAGGCACACTTTCTAACACATAAACATGAAAAAAAAATGAATAATATACGGCAATTCCTTACTACGTAGTAATTTTTACAAATATTGAAAAAAAAACAGAAATTGGTAACCGCAGTTAAATACCCAATATACCAATAACTACGTCGTATCTGACAAAAACAAAGTCATGCATGGGTAGCCAGATCATCTAGACACACTTTCCAACACTAAACAAGCAAAAGTTTTACGACACTATTTGGCAATATCTTACGGAAAAATGACTTGGCAAAAAAATGAAAAAAAATGAAAAAAGGGCACTCGCGGTAAAATGGTCCTCGTGGTGATGAACGACATTTTAACTAAAAAAAAAAACATGCACATGGTAGCCAAACAATCCACCAAGACTTTCCACAACTGATAACCTATACAAGTTGCACCATTCTACGACAATTTCATAATACGTAATAACTTTGATAATTATGCAAACTACCTCAGAAGGGTAAACTCGGACGCGAACGACCCCGACGCGTCTCAGAAATCGGGGAAGGAGTACAGCTACAGCAATGCACATCTGGACACTACTAGAGCGTGTAGGGGAGACACCTCCTGCAGGTCGATCACCCACAAATTCAGTCAGGGGTGAGTCACGTGAGAAAAACCTGTTTTTTTTTGACGCTCGGGGTCGCAAACGACCCACCGTACCTATCCAGGGTTAAATGCTTTACTTACATACGCTATCACTCTCAACTTTTCATCGTTTATTCTTTGCATTTGAACCAAGCAACCGCCCATACTAATCCCACTAGCATCCGTATATAACTCTAGCATACTCGCATGTTCACTATAATCGGGAAAAGCCAAAGTGACGTCTCTCGCAGCCTCTTCTTTCAAGTTTTCAAATGCTTCAATCATACGCTCATCCCATTTCAGTCTCGTACTATTTCTCTTACCTGTCCACTCATTCAAAGGCTTCCCTATTCCCGAACAATCTCTGACAAACTTCCGACCAAATTCAATTAACCCAAGAAACCCTCTCAACTCACGCACCGTATGAGGACGTGGAAACTCTCTCACCTTACTCACAAACTTTTCACTCTTCCTTATACCCGATTCACTCACCACATGCCCAAGAAATTCCACCTCCCCGGCCAACCATGTACACTTTTCAAGCTTAACTTTCACCCCAACTTCTATCAACCGTTCTAATACTGCTTCAAGCAACTGCATGTGTTCCTCAACTGTCTCACTAGCAATCAAAATATCATCAATAAAAACAGTCACCTTCTGTCTATCAAACCCAGCCAAAACTACATTCATCGCCCTCTGGAAGGCAGCAGGTGCATTAGCAAGGCCAAAACTTAATCTTTTAAACTGAAAATGACAATTTCTACTTGAAAATGCCGTAATGGGCCTGCTCCCCTCTGCCAGAGGCATCTGGTAATAGCCCCTAACTAAATCTAACTTTGTAAAAACTTTCATACCATGCATCTTATACACACAGTCAGACACTACATTCATCGGAAAACGTTCTTTAACAGTTACTTCATTCACCTTCCTATAATCAATACACATCCGTAAACTTCCATCCGGCTTTCTTACAGGTACAATAGGGCTATTCCAGGCACTCTCACTCCTTTCTATTACACCCATTTGCTCTAACTCCTGGCACTGCTCTTCTATTTCTCTGGCAATAGGCAGAGAAAAATGTCGGGGACGCTGATATATGGGGGTATCATTACTAAGAACTATCTTAAATTCAGGCAGCTTTGATCCCCCACAATCCTCGTCACCGCGACTCAAAACTCTCCGTCTATCCCATAACATCCTATACAATTGTTCCCTTTCCCCCTCACTTATATTCTCATCTACATTAATTCTTTCTTTCAAACTTTCATAGTCCCAATCATCATCCGGCTTTATCTTACCCGTCATAACCCGTCTCAATTTAACATACCTTTCATCCTCTACATTGACCAACGTATACATACATCCCATGCAATCACCCTCACGTATACCCCGTATTCTCTTCCTCCTTACAGTCAGCAACAAGCTCACATACACCTTCGGCTCCTGCAAATTCAAAATACCATCATACACATACACACTTGCTTTCACCAAATTACTTGCTTCCGAACCTTCCACTACATATTCACAATTGTCACTATTGGCAATTCCCAGACTATTCGGCCATGCAACTTTTACACTGACAACCTCACTCGCATCTTTTGACAATTTAACACCTTCTTTTGCTATTAACGGCACACCTTTCCATACCTTCGTACATACACTACCATCTTCATTCAAATAAAATTCCCCACAAAATTTACCCTTAACTTTCATCTCTATCATATTTACATTAGGATGTACAATCATACCGCATTTTTTCAAGAAGTTATAACCTAACAACACATCGTATTTGTCATTTACTCCCTCAACCACATAAAAATCATTATCTTCCATCATCAGCCCCCCAATCATGACATTTTCACGCAACTTTCCTTGCACAGACATACTTAAATTACCGATACCTTTCACTTCACCTTTACACCCCCTAAATTCACACACATCCCTTACCTTATCGTATGCATTCCTAAACATTAAATTGACACCACAACCAGTATCAATCAGACCAACTAGCTCTATTCCATTAAAATTTACTTTTGCACTCATGCAGTCATAAGCTCTTTCGCCCATCACGTCTTCATGTAGTAAACCTTCACGAACATGCATCACATTCACTCCGCACACACTCGAGGACTCACCCAGCTGAACCCTCTTACACTCTAGTTTCCCGAACATCCTGGCTGATTTACTCCCTTCTTCCTACATACCCTAGCTACATGCCCATCTGCACCACATTCAGTACACTTACCCCGTGGCTCCTTGCACATTCTAGCATAATGACCATCCTTACCATAATTACTGCAAATCACATTTGTACGATTACTCCGACATCCACTCGCTATGTGCCCTGTCATACCACACCGATAACATTTTACCCCTTTCTCTTTCGTGCACTCGCTAATTCTATGCCCTACCTCACCACATCCAAAACAAGCACCAAGAGCCCATCTACATTCATTCTTCTTATGTCCTACTTTCCCACATCTATAACACTTCTCTTCACGGATACAACTACCTGACCTATCTTGCGGCGCACTAGCACTCCTATCCCTCCAAACCTGATTCCCTTGCCTAAACCCTTCATTTGTCCTTACAGTATTCCCACATTACTCGCCCTAACACTCCTATCTACTACACTATCAGCTACCCTCATCGGTCCTCTCATAACAGCATCTCTAAAACTAACAAATTCTGGCACACTTTCCTCCATTCCAGTTCTTACACTCACAGATTTACTTTCTTTCATACACCTATCCAACTCGTAATCCTCAACTATCTCTAAAATATCATCCCATGTCAATCTTTCTTTCGTCCACCTCATTTTCTCCTTCCGTTTCAAATTAACAAACTCAGCAACATTCTCAGGTACAGTAGCCAAAAACTTCCTCATTAACTCCTTATTCTCATTTATACCTTCATCCCCATACTTCTTCCTAGCTAAAGTTTCCAACCTACATACGTACATTGATATCGCTTCTCCTGCATTCATCCGTGCTTCATCAAAATCATTCTTACGCTTATACTTAACACTCCCTTTCATACGTTTTACCTGCTCAATTATTCTCGTTTTCACACTTTCATAATCAACGTCCCCTACACTCATTATCACTCCATACATCGTCAACAAATACCCAGTCAAATATTCTCCTAACTCCCTAGCCCAAACTCTTTTACTATCACCATACTTATCCTGACAATACCTCTCATACTCCTTGAAAAAATCATATACATCCCTACTGCTATGCTCATTGAACCTTTCACACCGAGGTACCTCTCTCATAAACACAGTCTTACACACATCACGTTCATTCTCACTGCTATCATCACTGTCTACTCCCTTGTTACCTTCTTCCTCATTCGAATATAATGAATCCACTTCCACACTTAAATTCCTATCCTTAACCATTCCCTTCTTACCCTTTTTCTTACTTACCACTTTCACCCATTCACGATCGTCCTTGCTATCAACCTGATACTTTTTCTTCTCTTTCTTCACATCACTTTTACCTTTCCTTTCATTTTTCCTCTCACCTTTCTGTTCATCGTCACTATGCCTAATTCCCTTATCTTCAATATCACCATCACTATTACTACTATCACTATCACTTCCTTTCCCATTATCACCTACCTTAACCTTCTCTTCCACTACCAACCCATTACCCGAAGCTGAGGATACTCCTCCGACTGCACCTTCACCCATTATAGTTTTCATCATCCCCATGACTTGCCCCATCATATCTTCCATTCGTTTCTCCATTCGTTCTTCATTCTCTCGCATCCTCATCTCAACACATTCTTCCACTCTCTCTACTGTCCCCTTTAACTCCCTAAGCTCCTTCTGCATCGCCACATTCTCCCAGTTCAACCTCTCATTCTCTATTAGCAACCTCTCCTCACGCTCCTTACTCAGCCGCAATTCCTCCTTCAAAACCCTCAACTGCTCCTCCATTTTTCATCAACCTTATATCTAATATCTTATCCTATCAGTCCTTCGTCTAAGAGTCCAGCTTCAATCCCACCTCGGCAGTCCCTGTTCGGGCGCCAAAATAATGTGGCGGGATGTTGCACAAACAACCCCCACACCCTTGAATCACACTAAACAGACAATTGTCTCCTCAACACAAACTTTCCCCTTACGTTATCTAAAACCAGACTCTTAGACAAAAGGACTAAATAAACAAAAACATGACCTTAAAACTATAATTCTTAAAACTTAAAAATAAATCAATAACCATCCACATTCAAATTATCAGGACTTAAAACTAATCAAAAACTTAACACAAAATAATATAATATATAATAACCAAAAGCACCATTCATATAACCCGCCAAAACCCTAACAGACTTAAAATTAAACTTTACACCAAAACCCAAATATGTATGTTTTTATATGTTGACACCAGCAATGTCGTTCACAAACTGCCGAACTGTCTTTCACGGCACAACCACAGCTTTGTGGTTATCAAACTGTGTGGCAATTGGCCACCACTGCCTCCCTAATTGGGGTCCTGGATGTCATCATCATCATCATCATTATCATCATCAAGAACAGCAACCGAAAGTTCATCCAGTCCTGGTCATCAACATTTATCTAAATCCAAAGAGCAAATCCAAGAGCAGCCTAAATATGATCGTAATTCAGGCCAGGTCATCAACGGTTGGGCAACAATCAAAACTAAGTTTTCTCCAAAGGAGGAATCACGGCCTGCCAAAAATAAAGAAAGAAAAACACTTACGAACACTTCTAGCTAACTGAACTATCGCACTATAATCAAAGATAAATAATAAATTGTTCCTATCATTCACAATCACGACAAGCAAAGATAAACAAAACTGTACTTACTTTGAAAATCAAAAAAACACTTCCCCGCTGGTCGAAAAATATATATATAATCCAGCGTTCACACAACTGACTCAGGACGCAGTCAATCAAAAAAAGCATTCGCTCCGAAACATTCACCCCTGTCGTAACCTAACTAAAAAATGTAAACAAACAATCTCATTTGTACCAACAGTCTTTCTCACCACAAACGATCGTTAACCTAACTACTTTCCCTCGCTAACACAATATCTCTCTCTCTCTCTCTCTCTCTCTCTCTCTCTCTCTCTCTCTCACAGGATTTGGCAAAAACAAAAAATAAAAATAAAGCAAAAATAAATCCTCCACAATATATATATATATATATATATGTATATATATATATATATATACATATATATATATATATATATAAATGTATATATATATATATATATATACATATATATATATATATATATATACATATATATAAATATATATATATATATATATATGTATATTTATACTTTTATACCTATATATATATATATATATATATGTATATGTGTATATACACACACACACATATATATATATATATATATATGTATATATATATGTATATATAAAAACATATGCATATATATATATATATATATATGGTAGAGTAATGCTTAATAGGATTAAGGATAAAACAGTGAATGCAATCTTGGGAGTACAGGGTGGTTTTAGAAGAGATAGGGGTTGTATGAATCAGATTTTTACAGTTAGGCAGATATGCGAAAAATATTTAGCAAAAGGTAAGGAGGTGTATGCTGTGTTTATGGATCTTGAGAAAGCATATGATAGAGTTGATAGGGAAACAATGTGGAATATGATGAGGTTATATGGAGTTAGTGGAAGGTTGTTGCAAGCAGTGAAAAGTTTCTATAAAGGTAGTAAAGCATGTGTTAGAATAGGAAAAGAAGTGAGCGATTGGTTTCCGGTGAGAGTGGGGCTGAGACAGGGATGTGTGATGTCGCCGTGGTTGTTTAACTTGTATGTTGATGGAGTGGTGAGAGAGGTGAATGCTCGAGTGCTTGGACGAGGTTTAAGATTGGTAGGCGAGAATGACAATGAATGGGAGGTAAATCAGTTGTTGTTTGCGGAAGATACTGTACTGGTAGCAGACACAGAAGAGAAGCTTGACCGACTAGTGACAGAATTTAGAAGGGTGTGTGAGAAAAGGAAGTTGAGAGTTAATGTGGGTAAGAGTAAGGTTATGAGATGTTCGAAGAGGGAAGGTGTTGCAAAGTTGAATGTCATGTTGAATGGAGAGTTACGTGAGGAGGTGGATCAGTTTAAGTACTTGGGGTCTGTTGTTGCAGCAAATGGTGGAGTGGAAGCAGATGTACGTCATAGACTGAATGAAGGTTACAAAGTGTTGGGGGCAGTTAAGGGAGTAGTAAAAAATAGAGGGTTGGGCATGAATGTAAAGAGAGTTCTATATGAGAAAGTGATTGTACCAACTGTGATGTATGGATCGGAGTTGTGGGGAATAAAAGTGATGGAGAGACAAAAATTAAATGTGTTTGAGATGAAGTGTCTGAGGAGTATGGCTGGTGTATCTCGAGTAGATAGGGTTAGGAACGAAGTGGTGAGGGAGAGAACGGGTGTAAAAAAATGAGTTAGCGGCTAGGGTGGATATGAATGTGTTGAGGTGGTTTGGCCATGTCGAGAGAATGGAAAATGGTTGTCAGCTAAAGAAGGTGATGAATGCAAGAGTTGATGGGAAAAGTACAAGAGGAAGCCCAAGGTTTGGGTGGATGGATGGTGTGAAGAAAGCTCTGGGTGATAGGAGGATAGATGTGAGAGAGGCAAGTGAGCGTGCTTGAAATAGGAATGAGTGGCGAGCGATTGTGACGCAGTTCCGGTAGGCCCTGCAGCTTCCTCTGGTGCCTTAGATGACCGCGGAGAGGTAGCAGCAG
>NC_090758.1:26714659-26717479 GCF_036898095.1 Palaemon carinicauda | reverse complement strand
AATAAAGCCAAAGACACAAATTCTTTAGGATGAGTTAACGAAAGAAGATTGCGTTGAGTTTCTCTAAGGTAAGTATTAAAAATCAAGACTGTTTACCTTTAATAAACCCTGAAATAGTTTAATTTAGAACAATTTCAAAATTCTTGTCAACGTTTATACCTGATTAGGATTCAATAGGACATAATGTAATAGTTTTTATTATTCTCAATAACTCTCTTCTATAATCTTATCCTCATGTATCTATCCAACTGAATTAAATGAAGTCCTCCAATGCAAGTCTCGTCATGGTAAGGAAAAGGACTTAGGTCGATTCCCCTTAAACTGACTCGAGTATTTTCATGTTAAACTAACCTTCTCAAAGCGTTCTCTGGTAAGATCCAAATCTCCTAGTGGGGGAGGAAACCAGCTTGAGTCTTTCAATTAAGCTACAGTTTTCCTCCTGGTAGGGAAACCCACTCGAGTCTTTCACGTAAAGCAACAGATCTCTTCCTGTTAAGGAAACGTACCCAAATCACAGCCCAAAGACAATGTATCCTTGTCTTAAATATATTCCCACGTAAAACTTGAAAATTTCTGGTAACGCTTTAGACACTAGTCTTTTTGATAACGCACTAACTCTATTTTTTTTCCACATAAGCCACGATAAATAAAAAATGTAAAAATGGCTAACACAATAAACCAGTGAAAGAAAAGATTTAGAAACATATCCGGCTCTCGCTGAAAGACTCTGCATTTTTCGTTGCCTCTACACTAGAGTGGGGAGTGAGAGCGGGGGGAGGTGGGGAGTGGGAATTTAGAGTTTGGAGTGGGAATAGAGGGGTCCATTTAGGCTGTCTTTTGAAGTTATTCTTAGAATATTGGTGTGACTGAGATAAGAAAAACTTTTTTATGGTTATCACGATGCTAAAAAAATTCATAGTAGAGAGAGAGAGAGAGAGAGAGAGAGAGAGAGAGAGAGAGAGAGAGAGCTAAACATAATTTTTTCATTATCTAAGGAAAGATGTTGTAATTGCCAAACTATTAGTATTGATATTTAATTGACACAGAATAAAAAGGGCCAAAAGATATGATTTTCCACGAAAGAGTTGCCAATCAATGTTTTTTTGTCATAAGGATTAGGGATTAAGTGGTGAAACTGAATTGTCATGTCGTGGGAACTATATTTTTCAGAAATATTATTGTTTATATTCAAAGCTCTTATTGGTTATCAGATAGGTAATGTATTCAAAACACTTATCAAGTAATGCCTAAAAAGCAAAAACTATTTTATTTATTGGAAATATTTTGATATTTTTAGAAAGGAGAATATATATTATATTTCATCTTCATCATAAAATAAAATCCTTTGAATCTCTGTGAAACGATTTCCTGGAACTTTAGGTTTCACAAGTACCTTGAAACAATAGAGTTCATGCAGACATAATCATTCTTGATACCATATTATTATATTATAAATAATTAAATTAAAACCAAATAAACTATAAGGGTTTACAAATGATGACTAATGATATAAACAGGACTGCTGACAAGTAAAGAATTAAAAAATATATCTAAGACCAAGGTAATGAAAAAAAAAAATCTCCAAAAACCATGCAGATTGGAGATGAAGCTCTGGAGAATGCATATCATTTCAAGTACTTGAAAATTATACCTCTAGAAGGATACTAAGATTCCCTCGACGATATGTTGAAAATAGCCCAGTATCACTAAGGCCAAAACAGTAGTAATTGAAGGTGCATGTACAAATGGGGTTGATGGGGCCAATCTAATAAGATTTTCTATTCATGTATGTGTATATATATTATATATATATATGTATATGTATATATATACATATAGTATATATATATATATATGTATATATATATATACATATATATATATATATATATATGTATATATATATAATATATATACATACAATATATATATATATATATACATATATATAATACGTATATATATATTATATATATATATAACATACATAAACAACAGAAAAAAAAGGTATACAAATATTGTTTGATAAAATACACATTAAAAGTTGTATAGGTAAGTAAACAAAGAGAGAGAGAGAGAGAGAGAGAGAGAGAGAGAGAGAGAGAGAGAGATCTTAGCCAGCAGTACTGATCATGCCTTCATCCTTGATATTTTTGGAGTTTTCCCAAAGGACTTTACCTACTCACTGAGGTGGGTAATTTGCTTACTGGATCCACTAGGCTTTTTTTTATTGAAAGGTAACACTCTAGGCTGACTCTCAAAAACATGTGAAGATGTGGAGGAATTGAAGAAGTGAAGATATGGAAGGGGGAGTAAGGGAGAAACGAAGATTGGTCATTTTTAGAGAAGAAAATTGGAAATATGAAAAATAAAGATGGGAGAGGGAGAGAAGTTCAGGAAAAGAAGGATACAGTATAGGCAAATGGGAGAATGACTAAAATTATACAGAATAACATGGGTAAATATGGCATAGAAAAAACGAACGTTTTTAGAAACAAAATAGGAATGACTACATATCCCGTTTCTAAACCTAGAAACATGAATCAATATCATATAAACTTTGGAAGAATAGAAATGTGTAAACTGGAGTAAAAGGGATTATATAAAAGTAAAGTATTGTAGATAAAATATTGAATAAGAGTATGAAATAAAAAAAATCTGATATAATAATTATCATAAGGATGAAAGTAAAAGCAAAATAGAAAAATAAATTGAAATAAGAAAATATTACGAAAAAAATATATATAATAAAACATAAGGATTTATACACCTTCAGGTTATATTACTGTATGATAGTAAACAGAAGAAAAAAAAAGAGAG
>NC_090758.1:26704659-26709659 GCF_036898095.1 Palaemon carinicauda | reverse complement strand
AAAAACAGGAATAAGTATTAAAATAAATGATAACATTGAAATGATGTAAATGATAAACAGAAGAAGGGATATTTGAATTAAAAATATAATATTAAGATAGAGAATCAACTACTTTGCCAGAGGAACTCAGGTGCTGTCAATTTGATCTTAAGATGATGGTTGTCTGGGGTTGGGGTGGGGTGAAGAAGCGTAAATCCTTCTCTAGTCGTATTTATATTTTTGGGATGTTTGCTAATGTATAGGACTCCAAAGATTAGGGATGATTAAGTTAGATTACATTAAAACGAATAGAAATTCTCTTATTTATAAGAAATGTGTCATCATCTGTATCTATGTTTTTTTAACGTTAACATATCTAATTAAGAAAAATTAACAGCCTATTCTTTCATGAGGAAATATTAAAACAGTAAGTTAGTTGGTAATAAAAACGTACTTCAAGTGGTTATAAGCATAATTGGTAATTTTTAGTTCTGATGATTATTGTAGATAGTTCAAGATTTTCTATAATAATAATTGATAATTTAAGTTTTTCATAACTATCCAATTCCCATGAAGTTTCCATATCAATTTCAACGTGGTGTGAGTTTCCCTAGAGCATTAAAGAAAATCAAAGGTTCTCCCTGTTAATTTAAGTTTTTTTTTTCAGAGAAATCTTCAAACTTTCCCGGTAAGTCTACTCTTATGGAAATATTTACTTGCATATAGAAAGCTGAGGAATAAAAAATACAGACTAGTGGATATGGGAATATTGTTTTCGGGGACATTATTTTTCTATGAGTATTTTCTTCACCCAAGATTCAGGTCTATATGTGAAAAAAACTTATGAAATTTAAAGAATGTTTCAGATACTTACATGGTAAGGGAGAAAATCGTATTAGATTTCAAACTTTCTGACCACAGCGATACTAAATATGTTGGGTAAATACGATCTCTCTCTCTCTCTCTCTCTCTCTCTCTCTATCTCTCTCTCTCTCTCTCTCTCTCTCTCTCTCTCTCTCCTCTCTCTCTCTCTCTCTCTCTCTCTCTCTCTCTTAAAATGGAAATTATTTTAATCTTTTTAAAATTGATTCATATTTCTCGTTTGCATTAATTGTTGTTAAAGTATACAAAACACTTGCTTTTGGCTTGTAAATCTGTATCTGGTATTTCATATTCATTTCAAACTTTTTGTCATCAGATTTAGTATTTTTTTTTAGTAAAAAAAAAAAATAATCAAGTTTAAGAGTTCTGCTATTTTGTGTAAGTATATAGATTTTTAGTCATTGTTCTCTAATTTGCGTATAATTGTCAAGTATATTTGTTTAAAAATAGGTTATTATACGCGGTTTCCACAGATACACATTAGGCAATAAGGACCTATACTAAAGAGCTATTTACGTGGAACTAAAGATATTATTTGTGCTTTGAAAGTGCTTTACTGAGAGAATTATGTAACCCTTTGATTAAACCTTTAGAATTCATACCTTTGAAATAGGGTTTAAAATAGCATTTATTGAGTAATATTGTAAAGATTCTGCATTTTAATATTGATTGGAAGAAGACCTAATGTTGAGAAGACTTTCCTTTTAGTGTAAAGCTAGAACACCCTCTGAATTACCTAAATAGACAAACAGAATATCTCTACTTGCTCTATCCAACCGGACCTTTTATGCCTGCTTGATCAATAATAGACTACTAATTATTTAAATGTATTAACAGCTTAAATTCAAAAGGACGTTTATAATCATTTCTGTTATGCTGAATCTTACAATAAAAAAGGGAGTTTTAGAAGTATGTTTCATTTAGAAAATGAGAAAATAACAATTAAGTTTCATTTATTGTCAATTGAGTTTTTTTTTCAGAAATCTTTGAAGTTTCTATCAAGGCCTTGGAATTATTTTTTTCTTACTCTCCATATATGATTCTATTCATTTCTAAGCCATTTCTGAAAACGACTTCTCAAATTAGTGATAAATTCCAATGCTGATGTATAATTTTTTTTATGATAAAATTTTCCAATTTTTTGGCAAATAAGTAATCAACTCCAAAAATCGTTTAAATGTACCACATCGAAATTATTTTCTGATAAAGATAAATCTCGAGAATTGTTATTGAACTTTTTAAGGAATTTTAAATATCTACTTGAAAACCAGCTAGAAAGTCTAAGTGATCTTTGGTTCAAACTTTCCGAATTGGTTGATAAAAACCTGGCCTTCCTCACAGCTTGGATCTTTGGTGTTATGAAATTGAACTAGAAATAAAAAAAAATCCTATCGAGTAAACCAGTTCAGAGTGAAGATCTATAGTTTCTGTTATGAAATATGGATATTCGAATATGGCATTGATGGTCAACAAAATATTTTTTTGGTACCAAGTCATAAAATATCCATTTAGTTCTTTTGACGCGGAAGTTAATGTTAATATCATTATGATCAAAAGAATATATGATAACGGAGATGACCATCATTGGTCATCATAGTAGATTTCAATATCTCATTGCATTTGCCAAATGAATTTTGCCATAATATAAAAGAAGTAAATGTAATATTGCTGAAATTTATTTGATAGATACATTAGTATCCATATGAGTGTCAGAGAATTAACTGAAATATCATGCCAGATAGATATGAGTTAATGCATCAGGCTTTAAGGAAATATAATTCAAGATTCTGCTTTCAAGTTAATAACGTTGAAGTTACACAGAGCATTGGGAACGAGCGTGATTTAGGCGTAATTATTTGATTACACCATTTGAATTTACTCTGTGTCCTTCGTGTTTTTTTTTTTTGGATTCGGGTAGGAGAAAGAGATGAAAAATTATTCTGATATAATAAGAGAGAGAGAGAGAGAGAGAGAGAGAGAGAGAGAGGAGAGGAGGAGAGAGAGAGGGAGGAGAGAGAGAGAGAGGAGAGAGAGAGAGAGAGAGAGAGAGAGAGAGAGAGATAATGATGATGAAAATGATAATGTTTGGGTGAGTAAAAGGAATGTAAATAGACATAAAGGAAGAGAAGACGATAGATTGACGAAGCAAGGAAATTTCCTGTTGTCGACTGGCATAAAAAGACCCTAAACCCTTGCGAGTGGAAGGACATGTCTGAGGCCTTTGTCCTACAGTGGATATGCAACAGTTCAGGTCAATGGGCCAAGAGGAGATATTATTGATAGCTGTTGAGATTAAAGAGGTTTTGTTATACCTGAGGCCATTAATACTTTGAAAAAAAATATTATTCTTATTATTATTATTATTATTATTATTATTATTATTATTATTATTATTATTGTTGTTGTTGTTTTTGGTTGTTGTTGTTGTTGCATTATTATTATTATTATTATTATTATTATTATTATATACACGAATATAATTCAATGCCATTAGAAGTTAAATTCCTTTTCTTTTCTAATTTATCAACGAATTTAACATTATTCGTGAAAAATTCTTCATTTTATAACAGAGAAGAATTAAAGGTTTAAAATAATTTAAATATTAGTGCCAAGTGCTGATCAGAGGCTGCGTAATTACAGCTGATTTTATTTTGACTCAGTTTAAGTATAAACGCATGCTTTTCCTTGTAAGAACGACACAAGAACTCAAAAAAAATAATTTAAGCACTTACAGTAATCGAAAGTTATCAGTGCGAAGGAAGAGTGATAATGAAAATGTACAAAAAACATGAATGCCATTACTGTGTATGAGCGTGTGTAATACACTTGCGGTACATGGCTCTCACCCAAAAAAGACATGCTTGTGAAATAGGACTCTCAGCTCTGAGGAGGCGCAGTATAGGAGATACGCAGGTTTGTGGCGATCAATAGAGACCCAGTCTTCTTTGCCACTAACGTTCAATAAAAACGGCTTCATTGTTCGACGGATCACAAGGAAAAGGCACTTGTCTTGAAACCGAGTGTTGATGTATATTTGAGGTTTATCACGGAAACCAATCCTTAGTAATGGCATACCAAATGAACTTTGTATACAGGAGCTGTGCAGTCCAATGACCACGAATGAAATCAGACACCTGTCATTGCATGGGAGAAGGTATCCACAGTCTGGGTCAACCACTTCTGACATCACAGGTTGGCATTGGAGTCGTCGAGAGTGACGTCCTCTCAATAGAGGGATATGCCGGATGTAAGACATGCTTGGTACTCTGGATTTTTTTCATTGTGCAGAGCACCGGTTATTCAAGGTCAAAGGTAGAATAACTTGATTCCGCTTTGCAGAGTTTCTTGCCGAAGAAGATCAATTGGCGGGCCGAGCCATTGACCAACTGCTCAAAGACTGCCCCAATTAAGACATTTCTAGCATCAGTGGAGAGAACGAGTGATGCAATTGGCATGGGAAAAGTGAAAGCAGGAGAGGTTGATAGGGCATCTTAGTCTTGTTAAAGGCTGCTTCATGAAGGGGGCCCCACTTCCAGTCTTCTGGCTTGCTCTTGAGGGAGGAGTAGAGTGGGCAAGAGTTATGACGATGGATTGCAAGAAACATTGATAATAGTTGATTATGCCTAAGATTTCTTGCAGTGCTTTTTCGAACGAGGTCGTGAGAAAGTTCTGAATGGGTGATACTTTCTCAGGGAGCAAAGGGAGACTTTTAGGGGCAATGAGGTGCAATAACAAAGATACTTCTCTACCACCAAAGGGACACTTGTCATACCGAACTACAAGGCCCTTCTGTTGAAGGCGATCGATCAAAGTGCCAAGATGATGGAGAGGATCCTCTTTGAGGAAGAGAACACAAGTATCAACTCCACGTAATATACACAGAAGGGGAGGTCACCTAAGATGCCGTCCATAAGACGTTGAAAAGTGGCCCTAAATTATGAAGGTCAATATAGATGTAATTGAAGGTGTATGTACCGAAGGTAGTGATGGCGGTCTTGAGGATGTCTTTCGGGTTCATGGGCACCTGATAATATCCTTGCATGAGGCCGAGCTCGAAGAAATCCTTCGCTTTTTACAATTGGGAAGTCACATTGGCACTGTTTGGGAAGGGTAGTGATCTGGTTCTGTCTGCATGTCCA
>NC_090758.1:26669659-26692159 GCF_036898095.1 Palaemon carinicauda | reverse complement strand
GAATGTAAAGTTTCCATATTGTGTTTAAGCATATGATATCTGTGATGTCGATAATTTAAGCAGTTCATATCTATACTTCACCTGAATTGGTCATCCGACCAAACCAGATCCACTCCTGTGATGGAGATGTTTAACACTGTATTTTTTAGAGAATAAATAATTTTTAAAGTTAATAAGATGAACTTCATTTTCAAGACTTAACATCTTAAACAACACATACTCAATGTGTGCTTATAAAAGTAGCACACTAATAAATGGTGGCAGCAAATTAAACTCTACGAATCAGAGAAAGATCTTCAAGTAATTATAATAATAAACTCTAAGAATTAGAGGAAGATCTTCAAGACATCAAAATAAAGCTGTAAAAACCAGTGAAAGATCTTCTAGAACTCAACGTTAATGAATCTACAATTTTGACTAAGTAACATAGTCCATCGAAATCTATAACATTTAATGAATGGTATACATACAAACTGATGAACTGGATCTTCAATCAACATCCTAGGGAAACCCAAGGACTGACGTTCAACGCTTACAAAACATATCCAGGAAGCACTACATTCAACGGAGCTCGAACGATACATCGCTAACAAACATCAAGAGAGAGAGAGGATGTGACGACATCACACAGAACCATATATAAGCTAAGTACAATTTTTTAAATTCATTCCAGTTTGGGCAGTGAAGTGTAGTTATCACGAGTCGTTAGTCGATTATTACTGGGGTGAGTGGTTTGCTAATCTTTTATTTTCCTTTCATTAAAAGAAACTGTGTTCAACTCCGAATTCTCATCTAGAATTTTTTCTCTCTTTGTGCTAATTCCTTTTTCTTTCAGAAATTTACAGGAAATATCTTTTTGTTCGGTTTTCTTTCAGAAATTCTCGGGAAATGTCTTGGGATTAGTAACATTGTTTGGGGAATCTTATTATTCATATGTGTTTACGCAGTGGACGTCTGTAGTCATATAGATATTTTGATAGAATTGCAAGGGGTCGAAGAGATAGGAAAAGAAATACAGCAGTCATGACGTCCCCTGTGAGCCCCACCCCTGGACCTAGTGGCGTAGGCCAGACTAATCCTCCCCCAATTGTGATGCTTGTAAATGCCAGGTCTGCAATCCTTCCTTTTCAGGGTCGAGTCAATGGGTTCTTTCCTCAAAATGTGGAGTCATGGATTTCATCCGTCGATGCTCATTTAAATGCCAAACATATCGTAGACCCTTTTGTACAATTACAAGAAGCTAAAAGTTTTATAGATTTTTCTAAGGGGGATGCGAATGCGTATTTAAGAGGTGTTTCATTTCAAGAAGCAGTTACCTGGGATGATTTCAAAGTTAGGATATGCGCGGTCTATGGGGGTGAAGAAGCCTTGGATGTAGTATTAACGTTAAGTAATACACTTAATCAAGCCACTAAAAATCGGTTTAATGTTATTGAGAGAGCAGCTATCATAGCTGATAGGCTTAATGAATATCAAGACATTTTAGGTAATTCCACTTGGGTTACGAGATATAACATCTCCGTGAAAGATTTTTTACGATTAATGTATTTAACTTGCATAAAACTTATGTTGCCTGAAGCTTTAGTGCGATGTTTTGATAAAAAGTTAACGCCTGCAAGTACGGAATTGGATGTATATAAACAGATAAAAAAACACATGTCTAAGTGTCCAGATCTCGATCCCGTGTTAACTCAGGTTTTTGCAAAGAATGAAACAAAGCCACAAACAGTGAATGTAGTTAATAATAGTCAAGTAGCGGGAATGATGTGTTATGATTGCAAACGTCAAGGTTACTTAAGCGCGGACTGCAGAAAGAAATTCTGCTCGATTCATAATAGTTCGACTCATTCATACAATCAGTGTTACTCGCGTAAGACACAGCAGAATCCCAGAAATACACAGTCAATTCCACAGTCAGTTCCATATGGAAATAAAAAGAAAAATCCTCATTTTAACAATAAGAAGAAACAACCAAATGTCAATGCAGTTCAGAGTTCAAAGCAAACAAACACTTCTTCGAATATCGCTGAGCCTGGGTCGTCAAACCAGACCTCGCAAGGTCAGACTAATTTTCAGAATGTGCAGAGCAAAGCAAATACCACATAGTTAACTCCAGAGGGGAAGAGAGTGATGTTGGGTCAAGGTCATTCATGTCAACATCAATAGTATTGAATAATCAATTTAAGGTTTTATCAGATAATTGTGAGGCAATAGATTTTCCTATGAAACACACGACTGAATTGAGTAAAACAGTGCATGCTCCCGTAGATTTGCACCGATTTCATACAATAATAAGCCAAAATGAGTTACGACCAACCTTATATGCTGTAAATTTAGAACACAAATCCTTTACGTTATTTTTTGACTCTGATAGTCCACGTGATATCATGGATTTGAAGACACATCATTTGTTGTTTTCGAACTTTCCGATTGAAAATTCGGGAGTTAGACTCTCGGGTATAGGAAATAACGAATTAAATGTCATAGGCATAACTCATGTTCAATTCAAAGTCGGTAAACGCACGTTTGTCGATACATTTGTTGTTGTACAAAACATTGATATGTATCCAGCTGTAATTATAGGATATCCATCTATGGGAAATCAAAACATTATCTTAGCCCCTGCCAAGCACGGCGTGTATATCAAAGGGTAATTCTATAAGTCTTCTAATACCTTAAAATCAGTTTTGGATAAAAAGGAGACTACAAATGTAACCGTAACTTACATTGAAGAACCAATAACTTGTCTCACTAATAAGAAAATAATATACGCGACCCAGCAGAATTCTCGTTCACCCGTAATATCATCTTGCACGCAATCTATCGAGCCAAAGGTACCTTCGAATTTAATAGTGCAAATAAAGAAAACATTACTGGGATCTGAAATATTAATCCTTTCCGACACTTTGAAAACTAACAGATTGTCTGTCACACAAGCTATTTATACAGTAGGCTCACATCAATAATGTAATATTGAAGTCTGTAATCATTTAAATAACACTTTAGTAATTCACAAAAATCAACATATCTTGGATGTAGAAGTTTATAAACATCGTATTCTTACCGTTGCTGAAATCAATCACTCTCAATCAGTTGCGGAAGAATCCCTTTTGCGATCTATTAAAAATAAAATCAATGAAGACATTCAAGACGAAGAAATTCAGCAGAACATTTTTGGACTTTTAACTAAATATAATGATTTTTTTTTTCACTACGGATGGATCCTTAGGAAAAACAGATGTGATCGAGCATCAAATAAGGTTAAAGGACAAGCAGAAAATTATCTATGTACCCTCGTACAGACTCCCTATGAAATTCCAGAATGAAATAAATGATAAAGTAGGTAAAATGCTAGAAGAAGGAGTCATTAGGAAATCAAACAGCCCTTATAATTATCCTTTAATAGTTGTACCGAAAAAAGATCGAACATGGCGTATCTGCGTCGACTTCCGTCGTCTAAACAAGGAGACGATCCTTGATCGATTCCCAGTACCATGTACTGACGATATTTTGTCTTTGTTAGTTCAGAATAAATATTTTACCAGTTTGGACTTACTTAAAGGCTTTCACCAGATATCATTAGCAGAAGATAGTATCCCATACACAGCCTTCAGCACAGCCAGGGGACATTATGAATTTTTACGGATGCCTTTTGGTTTACGTTGTGCTCCTATAACATTTACAAGAATGATTAACATAGTGTTTGGAGACTTGTTAGGGGATATATTGCATGAATATATGGATGATCTTGTAATCTTTTCCAACACCTTAGAAGAACATCTTCGTAAATTAGAACTAGTACTACAGAGATTAAGACAAAATAACTTAAGGGTAAAGATTAGTAAGTGTGAATTTTTCAAAACAGAATTAATATATTTGGGTTTCATGGTGTCAAACCAAGGTCTTAAAGTAGTCCATGATAAGGTGTCGGCTATACATAATTTTCCCATACCTACTAATGTCAAGGGAATACAGCAATTTCTGGGTTGTAGTGCATATTACAGGCGTTTTATACGCAACTATTCAATAATAGCCGCTCCTTTAACTGATCTTACGAAGAAGAGCGTAGATTTCATATGGTCTGAGCATCATCAACAGGCGTTTAATACCGTGAAAGATGAACTGTGTAGTTCTCCTATCTTAAAATTTCCTGACTTCGGTAAGGAATTCTTCATTGCAACAGACGCCTCACACTTAGGAATAGGAGGGGTATTGCTTCAGCAATATGATAAACAATTTTTCCCGATAGCTTTCTATTCTCGAAAATTGAGAACTTCCGAAAGTAAGTATGCAGTAATAGACAAGGAAGGGCTAGCTATTGTTAATTCACTAGTGCATTTTAACCCTGGAAAGGTATGATGGGTCGTATGCGACCCCTACAGCATTTTCAAAACCTGTTTTTTCCCCATAAATCATCAGCTGTCTCTAATATGGAAGTGATCGACCTGCAAGGGGTGACTAGTCTACATGCCATTGTCTGCTTTAGGACTGATTTTCGTCTAACTTCCCTCCTTCCCCGTTTTTTTACCCCCCCGCCAGGGGTCGACCTCGATCCTGACATACCTTCATAGGGGTAAGTGATCAAACAGCAAAGTTATTACATAATTATAAATTGTCGAACAGTGTTGATACTTGTTTGGTTCTTTATAGTTGGAAAGTGTGGATGGATGGTGTGTCTACCACTTGCATTACATTGGTTTTGGCTTAGATGCCATATATTGCCATGAGGTCCATTTTCCCTCAAATGCTAATTTCTGATTTTTTTTTATTTTTTGCAAATTTGATTTTTTTCTATTTATTTTGAATTTATCTTCAATAATGGCCAGCAGGCAGTATTCCCTCGGCATGGATGTCATCAACACACTTCTAATGGAGTTAAAAAGAGATGTTGATGATAATATGGAGTTTGCAACCCCATTCTTCATTTCAAGTGGTAGATTGGGCTGTAAGAGTTGTTGCGGTCTGCGGCCATTTTGTTGACATACCCGAAAGGTAAGTTGGCATATCTCTATATATTCTAGTTCTGTATAGAATTCGTGATATTTTGGTATATTGTAATGCATAAATATCATATTTTATAGGAGATACAATGATTTTCATAAGAAATTTTAATTGTGAAACTAGGCCGTCAAAAAAGGACCTTTATATTTCGCCCCTGATATAACAGTAAATTACATCTTAGTGCACATTTTATTATGTATTTCTGTTCTAGGATAATATGAGTTTATTCTACAAAAAAATTAGCCTCTTCTTATTTCATTTGGGTACCCAAAAAAATTCATGAAATTTGGACAAATTTTTTTGGCCAAACAAAGCTACCCTTTTTTTCTCATTTCAGATCTTGACTTCTATGGGTCCAACTCATTTCCAGCAATTACACGCTGTTGCTATGCCATCTAAGAAGGTGACCCTAAAGGAATTGATGTGTATATGTATATTTCTATTTTTTGTGAATATTTACGTCAAGTCTTTTTTTGTATACTTAAATTTTTATTATATTTCCAATAAATAGTTATTTTGTAGATGGGTATCATTTATATTTTCAGTAGTTTTTAGCATTCTTTGAAGTATTTTTAGCAAGTCAAACAATACAGATCAATGCATAACTAAATTTTTCCTGAATTTTTTTCGGAGTCGGGGTCGCACGCGACCGAGTATACCCTTAAAGGGGTGTCCGAGGAGCGTACCTATCCAGGGTTAAGTTAATAATTTACGGTTATCCCGTTAAGGTTCTTAATGACCATAAACCACTAACCGAGTTCTTTAAAGGCTTCAACCACAGCCCTAAACGAACTCGGTGGCATTTGATCATTCAAGATTTTGGCGCAAAAATCGGGTATTTACCTGGGAAAGCAAATATCATTGCGGATGCTTTATCACGCAACCCTGTGTCATCTTGTACGGAGCCTTTAGCTGAATTAATAGATATATCAACATCCATGCCTATTGTTAAAACGATATCTGAACAAGAAGATATAGGCTGGAGCGCGGAATTATTACAGACTGAGCAAAGAAAAGATCAGAAAATAGAAACAATTATAAATGCTTTGAAAGGCAATCATAAGGAAAAGGGATATATAAAGTATAAGCAGCAGAATTATATAATCAAAGATAATATTCTGTGTAGGACTGTGACAAGGAAAACCCGCAATACACCACATGTAACTAACGACCAGGTAGTAGTACCAATCTCACTTATTTCCACTGTCCTGAATTGGTTGTATTCAAATCCATTACATGGACACCCGGGGTTCTCATTAATGTCACAGAAAGCCAAATCATTGTTTTATTGGTATACGCTGCTTACAGATATAAAAAGACACATTGCTAATTGTTGCACATGTCAGGAAAACAAAGGGCATACGAAAACACCTGTCAGCCTGGGGGCTTATCCTGTGCCTAATCAACCCTTTGAAAGAATACATTTAGATTTGTTAACAGGATTTTACGATTCAGACAGAGGAAATAAGCACCTCTTAGTAATTATAGATGCTTTAACTCGATATACAGAACTAATAGCGCTTAAAACTAAAACTGCGATTGAATGCGCTAGGAAGTTTTACGAGTGTTACATTTGTAAACATGGAATTCCACACATGATAATCTGAGACTCGGGTGGTGAATTTAATAATCACTTTTTACCTCATTGTGTGAATTCCTTAGCATAAAGAAAATAAATACCATGATATATCATCCAGAGTCGAATGGGCTAGTGGAAAGAGCAAATAGAAAAGTTTTAAATATATTACGAGTAACATTAGGGGAATCAGACCCCAACTGGGATATTGTAATACTGGCGGCACTGAGTACTCTGAATCATTCATATCATATATCAATTAAAATGTCACCGCATGAAGCATTGTATGGTACCCCAGTTGGAACGCCTTTCCATGTATTAACGCCTACAAATAATCTATCAAATCCTTTAAAAGAATGCATAAATGCAAGCATAAGTCGATATGATATACTTCGAAAGAATTTAGACGAATCACAAATCATAATGAAAAGGAATCATGATAAAATAGCGAAGCCAACTAAAACATATACCGTGGGTGATAACGTGTATATACAAATCAATGTGCGTAAAGGACTCAATTATAAACTAACACCTAAGTTTGAAGGCCCATTTAACATTTTGGAAACATTAACGGCCAATAGGTTTAGAGTTCAAAACGTATCCCAACCCACGGATGAGAGAATAGTACCATTGGCTCACATAAGAAATAAAAAAAAAGGAAAGAAAAAGAGAGGGAAAGAAGTGAGGGAAAAATTTCTTTTATTTTGTGTGAATAAAAGTTTTCTTCTTAATACAGTAGTAATTACATATATTTTTCTAGTTACAGGTGTCCAAGATGAATTTTTTGTTGTTGGGAGTGATATTGTTCGCTCAGACATTTTTCTCGTGTGGGATGAGCTGTAAATCTAAAAGAATAGATTTTAAATATGGCACTATAGTTGAAAGACAAGAAGACGTTTTTATTACATCGAGCAACGTAGTTGTAGAACTGAATATGCAAGCAATTTTTCTTCCAGAGAATGATGTCACAAGCTTAAAAACCGCCATTTCAAGGTTTTCTGTCTCATTGGATGAGTTGCATAGAAGACATTTTCATTTGACTACAAAGACTTTGCTTGGATCGACATTAAAAGTTGCAGACATGCTATCTGATGACTTGAAAAATAAGACTTACGAGACAGAATCTTTGGCTTATGACCTTTTGATGTGGACTGTAGGACACGAACATAAAGAAAGACGAAATCCGTTTATTTATGCTGCATTAAACATCTTTGGGTCTATTGCAAGTTTAGGTTTAGGAATTTCCAATCGTCTCAAGATTAGTAATCAAAATAAGAAAATTAAGTTCTTGACTCATGAAGATGAATTGTTTATGTCAGAATTAAGGAATCAGTTAGCTTCGATCAATCGAATTATGGATTTAGTAAATGAACATTCAAGTAATATCATTCAGATATGGAAGTACAGGATTTGTTGGCAACTTTAACGTATTATGATTCAAAGATAGATCACATACATAACAGAATTGCGCATTTCATTGAAATATCCAAAGATTATGTAGAAGCTATCACGTTAGCAACTAAAGGTGTACTGTCGCCCCTAGCAACTAAAGGTGTACTGTCGCCCCATTTGTTGCCTATAAGTTACTTAAAGTTCATTCTGGATAACGGAAGGGATAAACTAGGATATGTTCCTTTGTTAGGCGAACGTAGGGTAGAATTTTATTACAGCCTAATTACAGTAAGCGTTGATAATAACAAGATTAGGATTACAATTCCCTTTGATTCTTATGATGCCTGGCAATCTTACAGGATATCACCATTTCCGACTTTCATGACGAATCACTCAAATCCAGTAATATCCAGTTTGACAGGACACGTATTGATTTCCCCAGACAAGGAAACATATACGGTCATTAAAGACTTAAATCAATCAACTCACTGTTCAAACGCAATGGATAGAAAAATATGTACAGCTGACTCATTTGAATTCCATAAAAAAACTTAATGGATTCATGCGAGTTAGGTATAGTGCTAGACGGTGCTCTCTCCCATACAAGTGAAAATTGTCTGGATAAGCTTTATCCCTTTGACAATAATGAGTTCAATTGCAGACTGGACAATGGCTCGTGGATACGATACGACAAGGACGGCTTCAATGTATTATGCCCCGACGGATCCACGTCCTTTGCCCACATCTTTGTTGCAGCACTTGGTTGTATCGGGACTTCCCCTATTTCCATGGTGACCGGACTAAGGACACTCATCAGAGAACGAGCCTACTACGCGAACTTCACGTGGACCTCTACAATGCCAGCACTACCTCTCCCGTACAATCAACAGGTTGCTAAGCGGTTGATGAAATTGACTGAGATGGACCACCTTTCACCGACTTATAAGGAAATTCTTCACCCCATACTACTAGCAGGATTAAGCATTACAGTGATGACATTCAACGCAGTGAACATCCTTGTTTGGCGTAGGTTACGGTACAGTTTGAAGCTAAAACAGAACGTTTCGCCATGTCCAGACAAAACTCCTTATTTAATTCAGTTTAAAGCCGTTTGAAGTGGCCACCTCATTCGCTAAAGGAGTAAAATGTTTTGGAAAGTGTGTTTATACGAAAAGCTGTTAGTACGCTAGTATTATGTAATTGAAGAAATTATCTACATTGCATTGTTAAAAATACATTTAAAAAAACATTTAAAAAATATAATTCATTTTTTGTCTCGGCATCTACTAAAATATATAAGCCGGAATGTTAAAAGAAAAGAGAAAAAAAAATAAAAATAACAGAATCTATGGGCATCTAATAAAATATATCAGCCATATATATATATATATATATATATATATATATATATATATATATATATATATATATATATATATATATATATATATATATATATATATATATATATATATATATATTTTATTTATATATATATATATATATATATATATATATATATATATATATATATATATATATATATATATATATATATATATATATATATATATATATATATATATATATATATATATATATATATGTGTGTGTGTGTGTGTGTGTGTGTGTGTGTGTGTGTGTGTGTACGAAAGAGTGGTACGTGTAGGTACCAGGAATTCGTGTTTGTGCACTAAAATTTAATCTTTACCAAGGTAACAAATATTTTATTTAGTTACCGTATTGTGTTAATCTATGTTTCTGACAAAGATAACAATTATTCTTTAACAAGTTACCGAATCATATGTATATCAGTATTTTTTTTTGGTACCATATAATCATTTGCTAGCAATGTACCATATATATGATCTGTATTTATCATGCATTTTTTTTCTTTGCTTTGGTAATATCTTTTCATATGCATTATTGTTATTATTTTTTTATGTTCTAATTTGGACATTCGTCCTCATTTGCTTATGGCTACAGTTAAACAAAGAATAATATGTATGTCCAGTCACACCTAATAAACATGTTTTGGCTTGTTGTTAATTTTTTTTTTTTTGAAAAATTGAGATAACTGGCTGAGCTAATGTAATAAATGAATTAGTTAGTTATTACATGTTTAAAACACATGACGTAATATGTCATTATGGATGAAGATGCTAGAGTGAGATTTGCTGTAGACATATAAAATCATAAACAGTATGTACTTTGCAGCCTCGGCAATGTAAAATTTTTCTGAAACGTCAACACCAATGCATAGTGTGTGAAAGATTGTGTCGTCACCGGATGCAGGTGTCTTCCGAGAAAGAATGTAAAGTTTCCATATTGTGTTTAAGCATATGATATCTGTGATATCGATAATTTAATCAGTTCATATGTATACTTCACCTGAATTAGTCATCCGACCAAACCTGCTCCACTCCTGTGATGGAGATGTTTAACACTGTTGTTTTTAGAGAATAAATACTTTTTAAAGTTACTAAGATGAACTTCATTTTCAAGACTTAACATCTTCAACAACATATACTCAATGTGTACTTATAAAAGTAGTACACTAATATATATATATATATATATATATATATATATATATATATATATATATATATATATATATATATATATATATATTTATATATATATATATATATATATATATATATATATATATATGTATATAAATATATATATATATATATATATATATATATATATATATATATATATATATATATATATATTATATATATATATATATATATATATATATATATATATAGATATATATATATATTTATATATATATATATATATATATATATATATAAATATATATATATACATGTATATATATATATATATATATATATATATATATATATATATATATATATATATTCATATATATATATATATATATATATATATATATGTATGTATATACATACATACATATATATATATATATATATATATATATATATATATATATATATATATGTATGTATATATATATATATATATATATATTTATATATATATATATATATATATATATATATATATATATATATATATATATATATATATATATATATATATGTGTGTGTGTGTGTGTAAACATATATATACATATATATATATATATATATATATATATATATATATATATATATATAGATATATATATATATATATATATATATATATATATATATATATATATATATATATATATATATATATATTATTATTATTATTATTATTATTATTATTATGAAAAATACTCCCTTTCTCTATTTTTTTTATACATCCTTCATGCCTGGGCCAGAAAATATATAACATACCCTCATGCAAACACAAGGTAAATGATGAAGAAAATCATTGAAATCCTAACTCAATCTCAAAGAAATTATATACCAAAGAACTATTTTCTTCCAAGAAAGATTTTCAAAGTCGTACTGCTATTTCATTTGATTTTCTGAAACAACAGACTTTGCTCGAGAAAACTTTTCTTTGTCAAATAAGGAAAATTGCACAGCATAAATAGTTCTCGGGTTCCTTCAGTTATAGGTTTTGTGATTCTCTTTAATGATTTATTTATTTTGGTTTAATATGAGGCTGTACAGATGTTTTTCGTGAACTTTTTTTGTTTATATTCTCTTTCTTCATCATTAATACTTTTCTTTTTCGTGAAAAAAAAATAAATAAAAAACTGTAATCATATTAAACAATTGAAATGGGAATTTTTGCACTAGAAAAATGTCTTATAATAAATAATTCCCTTTTTTTCACAAGTTAATAACATATACTTTTGTATAAGATTCTTCTTTTTCCTCTTTATTTTATCTTATATATAGTGTTTGATTTAACTTTATCATTTTTAAGCATAAAATTTTCATTTATACAATATATATTTTTCATGCAACTTAGGTCATTGCTATATATAGTCCGTGATATATTTCAATTTATATAAATTTATTACAGTTTTATAGAAATATCATGCGTAACTTTCCTCTGCTGGTATGATGGTTGGGTTGTATAGGCATCTGTCATTTTATGGTTTCTCGCATACCAGATAAACAGTTCATACACACACGCTCTCTCTCTCTCTCTCTCTCTCTCTCCTCTCTCTCTCTCTCTCTCTCTCTCTCTCTCTCTCTCTCTTTCTCGTGTTACTATATGCTGGTGAGTCCCCTTGTTTGATCCGAGAAATCTGCTGATTTAATGCCGATAACAAAAGGCTATCGAGTGCAATAGAGCTACAATTTTTTGTGGATAGTCGGTGATTAGTTTGAGGTCAGAAAAGTGGAATAAAATGTCGGCATAGGATAGTTATCTTGTGAATTGCTAAAAGTCTGAACAAGATAGCAAGCTATAACACAGGCAAGGCATGGAGGGATATTGCTGCAATCAGCAAGAGTAAATTTCATGAGTTGGCACAACAATAACTAGACCTCCTGATAACAGAGGTTGCTAATAGCTCAAAACAGTGTGACGGAAAAATATTCTCAAACATATTGAAACAATGTGATTCAACAAACTGGAGCTAGTCTGCGGAAAACATCATCAAAATAATAGATGGAATTCCATAAAAGATCCAGGTGATAAAGATACTTATAAAGAAAGTTTACATCAATCAGCACATTCCATCAAAGAGCAATAAAAAGTCCAATATGGTGAATATGCTGATTGATGCATTGGGAAAAAAGAATGCCAAAATTTTGCAATACATGTAAGGTGTGGTACAGCATTGTTAATCCTCAACAACTGATTACGAAATGCAATGCATATCAAATAACACCACACCTTACTCGCGCTGAAGTACAATAAAAAATAAATAATAAAGACACAAAGGTATTCTGCTCAACATGCTTTGTCTGGATGAAAAATTTAATTAAGTCGAGAGTAAATCTGCAAATAGTTTAAGAAGAAGAAGAAGAAGAAGAAGAAGAAGAAGAAGAAGAAGAAGAAGAAGAAGAAGAAGAAGAAGAAGAAGAAGAATACGGAAGGAACATATGTAAAAGGATGCAGAGAAAATCAATGATATGATGCAATTCAGCAACATGCTTACAAATAAATAAATTATCAGATGGAAACAAATAATAGACCCAAGGGACTCTACCCGGACCTACATACTTTAAGGGAAGAGCAAGATGAAAAAAAAAAGATATAGTCTGCAATTAACTGAAAAGAGGGAATTGCAGATTTAGCGAAAGATGCTACTACAAGCATCCAAAGATATGCCATAATTATGAAATATATGGTAAATGTGCGTATTTAGACGGATATGGAGATGAATGCAGAAACGTAAAAGAAGGAAAAGGATGCCAATTAAATTTTTTTTTTCGAAATATGCATCCTGCAACCATAATTGAAAGTCAGAAAATTCAAAAGCAAAAGGGCAAGAAAAATAGAAGAAAAAATTTAAACAAAAAAAATAAACGAAAAAGCTGGCCGCGTACATATCGCACTATGCACAAAAGGCCCCAAGATACGATACCTTTAAACCCAAATATGGAAAACTACAGCCCAACTATATAGAATGCATCAATAATGCCAGGGGTTGGTGCAGATATGGGGATATATGAGGGTATACACACAAATATAAATATGGTGAAAGAACAAATATAGTAGAAAAGCTTTATTTTTCATTGGCAGAATTCCTGGAAAAAAAAAGAAAAGAACATCATATCAAAACAGGAAAGAAACATGTGAGAATCAATACTATCACCACTATTATATAATGGGGATGAAACACAAACCCTCTGTGATGAATGTACAGGGTTTAGTCACAAATAACTCTAAAAAGAAAATAGAGTTTTTAGAATTAACCCAAATTGAAAAAAATAGATATATTAGATATAAGTGAAACTTGGTATTACCAAGAAACTGACAGTGATAACCAGATAAAAGGTTTCCAAACATATAGATCAGACAGAACCAAATGGAATAGAGTGGGAACCGCAATATATGGAAGAGACATAAATCAAGGAAAAGTCTGTGAAAAATAGAGAAACACAGAGTTTGAATTGATTGCGGTAGAGCTTGAATACGAAAAGTTAGTAAATATTGTAGTTTACAGACCCCCAAATACTAAGTAGTTTGACATAATAATAGAAAAAATAGGTGATATATGTAGAAAAAATAAAGACTGTTATATACCCCTATCCGGATATTTTAACTTTCCTTTCTCGGATTGGAAAGAACGGATAGAAGAAAGTGGTTGTATATATACATATAAAAAAAAGAGAGTAAAAGTAGCGCAGAAGATAAGAGGCAATTTGAAAAGCTTCAAGATATGATATTAGAACATAATATGCAACAAATAAACCACATTCACACAAGAAAGGACAATTTCCTAGATTTAGTATTAGTGAATGAGGTGAATTATGTTAAAGAAATAAGACTGTATAACACGGGAATTTCAGACAAAAATATAATAGAATTAATAGTCCATTCCAAAAGCAAGTGAACGCAGAGATAAACTAGGATCAAAACGATGGGAAGGATAAAGAAAAAATTAATTTTTAAAGTATGTGTATAAAATGTTCAGAAATAAATGAGGAATTGAACAAAGATTGAAAAAATGTATTTGTATGTGATAACATACAGGTAAATATGGATATACTGTAAAAAATACTGGAGAAAATTGTTGAAAAGTATGTACCGGAAAAAAACAATCATCATACAAGCACACCAACAGACAGAAGGATCTTATTTCAGAAAATTAGTAAGTGGAAGAAAAATCTTGCAAAAGAAAAAATTAATGGAAAATGATAGAAATAAAAAAGTAAGATGGAGAATGCAGAACAAAAGATTATGCAATCGAAAGAAAATGATAAAAGCGACTTAGAAGAAAGGACACTTTAAAATATCAAGAAAAACTCCAATGTACTTTACTCCTATGCAAAAAAAGATGAATAAAGTAAGATTAGAAATAGGCCCTCTAAGAATTGAAGGACGGGTATCGAATAAAAAAAAGGAAATATGCAACATATTAACAGAAAAATATAAGAGTGAATTCACGCCAAGAATTGTAAACGAGAATAATGAAACCGAAATGAGAGAAAAAATATCGAATATCCAACGGATACATATATTAATGAAGAAGATATTGTACATGCAATAAGCGAAATTAGAAATGAATCGGTGGCTGGGCCAGATTGAGTTCTAACAATTTTGTTAAATAAAACTGCACACACTATCGTGAAGCCCCTTGCAATACTACTAAGATCAAGTGTAGATATGAGCAAGCTATATGTTGAACATAAATTTGCAAATATAGCCCTTATTTTCAAAAGTTGATCAGGACTAGAGACAAGCAATTATAGACCTGCTATTGTAACATCACATATTATGAAAGTGTATGAAAAGGTAATTAAAAAGAAAATTATGAATCATTTGGTTAAAAATTATTTATTTAATATAGGTCAACACAGTTTTGTGTCCGGAAAAAAGTAAAAAAACCTAACTGATACCACACTGAAATCATGTACAAAAATATGATTAATGAAAAAGATATATGTGGTCTATCTAGATTTTACAAAAGCTTTAGACAAGGTAGACCACATAATAATAGAGAAAAAAAGGAGAAAGCGTAATATTATGTGAAAGATAGGAGAATGGATAAAAGAATTTCTACAAAACAGAAAACAGATAGTGGTTGCAAATGACGAGAAATCAGATGAAGCCCAGGTAATATCTGGTGTGCCACAAGGTACGGTGTTAGCTGGATTGCTGTTTGTTATTATGACCTCAGACAGAATGTACTGAGAAGTTTCGATGATGACACAAGAATAAGTAGAGAAATTACTTATGATGAAGATAGGAACTCATTACAAAGAGATCTAAACAAAATATATGAATGGCGGAGATAAATATGAAGGTATTTAACTCCGATAAATTTAAATCAATAAATTATGGAAAAAGAGAAGAAATGATATAAGCATGCAGGGTACCTAATAAGGAGACAATGGCAAAAAAGGATGCAATTAAAGACCTTTGCTTAATGTTAACCAACAGGGAAAAATAGCTCAGCGAGGAAATGAAGTAAGGGAATATATAAACGCTGATTTTTTTTTTCAAAAACTTAATATAAGAACATCAACAACATCAAAAACAGGTACCGTATGTCATATAAAAACTATAAAATGACTTATGTTACCCTGTTCAACATTAAAACATATGCTGCAACTTTGAGCTTTTGAAGTTCTACTGATTCAACTACCCAATTAGGAAGATCATTCCACAACTTAGTCACAGCTGGTATAAGACTTTTAGAATACTCTGTAGTATTGAGCCTCATAATGGAGAAAGCCTGACTATATCCTTCGCAAACAAAAACTGATTTACCTTCCATTCATGGTCATTCTCTTCTACCAGTTTCAATCCTCGTCCAAGCACTCGAGCATTCACCTCTCTCACCACTCCATCAACATACAAGTTAAATAACCACGGCGACATCACACTTCCCTTTCTCAGCCCCACTCTCACCGGAAACCAATCACTCACTTCATTTCCTATCCTAACACACGCTTTACTACCTTTATAGACTCTTGTCACTGCTTGCAACAACCTTCCACTAACTGCATATAATCTCATCACATTCCACACTGCTTCCCTATCAACTCTATCATACGCTTTCTCCAGATTCATAAACGCAACATACACCTCCTTACCTTTTGCTGAATATTTCTTGCATATCTGCCTAACTGTAAAAATCTGATTCATACAACCCCTACCTCTTCTAAAACCACACTGTACTTCTAAGATTACATTCACTGTTTTATCCTTAGTCCTATTAATCAGTGCTCTACAATAGACTTTCCCAACTACACTGAAGACACTAATACCCCTTGAATTACAACACTCATGCACATCTCCCTTACCCTTATATAGTGGTACAATACACACACAAACCCAATCTACGGGTACCATTTACAACACAAAACACATATTAAACAATCTCTCCATCCATTCAAGTACAACCACACCCTCCTCCTTCACATTCTCAGCTCTCACACCAGCCATACCAGATGCTTTTCCTACTCTCGTTTCATCTAGTGCTCTCCTCACTTCCTCTCTTGTAATCTCTCTCTCTCTCTCATTCTCATCGCCCATCACTGGCACCTCAACACCGCCAATAGCCATTATATCTGCGTCCCTATTATCCTCAACATTCATCAAACTTTCAGAATACTCCGCCTACATTTTGCTGGCCTCCTCTCCTTTTAAAAACCTTCCATTTCCATCTTTCACTGTCTCTTCAATTCTTGAACCAGCTTTCCATACTCTCTTCACTTCTTTCCAAAACTTCTTCTTATTCTCTTCACATGAATGACCCAATCCCTGACAACACCTCAGGTCAGCTGCCCACTTTGCCTCAATTACTTTGCGCTTTACTTCCACATTTTTCTCTCTATATCTTCCATACTTCTCTACACTATTACTCTGCAGCCATTCTTCAGAAACCCTCTTTTTCTCTTCCTCTTTCACCTTCGCTCCTTCCTTCCACCTATCACTGCCCTTCCTAACGCTGCTCCAACGATCTTCTTCTCACACACATCACTTGTAATCGCAACAAAATTTTCTTTTACTAAATTCCACTCCTCCTCTAAATTACCAGTTTCTCTTACTTTCACTTCGTAATATGCCATTTTCAACCTTTCTTGATATTTACTTTATACCCGGTTTTATTAGCTCTTCAACCCTCACTAGCTCCATTTTACATCCACCTACTCTATTCTCCCACTCTTTTGCTAAACTAATTTTCCTTCCACCAAAAAATGATCAGACATTCTTCTAGCCATACCCCTGAACATTTTTTTAGTTATCAACACATAATCCATTAAGGCCCTCTATACCACTCTTCCATTTACCACTCTTACCCAGGTATACTTATTTTTGTCTTTCATTTTGAAAAAAGCTAGAACTTATCACCATCTCTTGCCAAATACATATATACCAGTCTCTCACCACTCTCATTTTCAACTGGTACGTTATACATCCCAATGGCACCTTCTACCTCTCCAGCGCCACTCTAGTATTTAAGTCACCCATGACAATTACAAAATTCATTCTTCCCAGTCTTCTACACACCTAGTTAATTCATTCCATAACTCATTCCGCTCTTCTCCACTTTTCTCGTAACCTGGCCCATACGCACTGACAAAAGCCCAACATTCCCTACCCTACCTAACCCTTACCCACATTAACCTTGATGATATCTCTTTCTATTTCACTACTTTACCTGTCATATATATATTTATATATATATATATAGATATATATATATATATATATATATATATATATATGTATAAATTATATATATATATCTTATATATATATATATATAAATATACATATATATGTCTATATACATATATATACCTATATATATATATATATATATATACATATATATATATATATATATATACAATATATTATATATATATATATTATACATATATATATGTATATATATATGTACGTTATATACATATATATATATAATTATATATATATATATATATCTATATCTATATATTAGATATCATATATAATATATATATCTATATAATATCTATATATATATGTATATATATATATATATATATACATATATATATATATATATACTGTATATAATAATATCTATATATATATAATATATATATACAAATTATATACATATATATATATACACATGTATATATATATATATATATATATACATATACATTATGATGTACTCCAATATAACTAATTTCAGCCTTCAATCGACATTATATTAAAGACGATTGCGTGTATTAATGATGTTGTATGTATCTGTCATTTGTCAGCGTGTGCACGAGTATTTCTTTAAAATAATGAATATATTTTTTTCAAAAGTTCCTTTTTCATCAATAACTTACCATATGCAAACAACATTCTAAAGTTATATGCATTAAAAAAATCAGTCAAACACATTTTGAGAATCTACCTATGGAGAGAAGAAATATATTGAAATAATACATGTGATCATAAATTACAAATTAATCATTGCTAAACTGTACTCTCCCCAATGACCCTATACACTACATTTCCTTTAGATGCAGTTGTTATTAAATGAAAATATATTCATTAGGTGAAATTTTCACCTTACATTAAAGTCAAAATGAATTGTTGAATAAACAGGATCTCCATATGAACTTCGATTGCTCAAGGAAAGTTGGGACTATGAATTCTTTGTAAAGCTCTGGACCTTTTTTTATATTCGGAAAGTAACAACAACAACAACAACAACAACAACAACAACAATAATAATAATAATAATAATAATAATAAAAATAATAATAATAATATAATAATAATAATGATAATAATAATAATAATAATAATGTTACCATATTCCTCGTCAATTATATGAAATACAACTTTAAATCTTATATCTCTTGTAGCATGACTCCGACATTTATGAAGAAATCCTTTGTTGAATCAAAACCGAAAGTCGAAGAATCAGCTGCCATCCACGAAGCAAATCCTTCGAGGAATGTGGTGAGCTATTTCGCACAACAGTTGTGCATTCCAATATCTTATTATCTCAATGGTTAACAAAAGCCCTATGAAACTGTAGGTGTTTGGTATTCTTTCTTACACATATGCCTAATAATGAAACTATAAGAGAGGTTACTTGAGGGCCATATGTAGATGGGGATCATAGTGAAGGGTAGAAGGAGATGGTTTTGGAATGCTCTTTGTAATTCACCAAACATTTATCTGGGCCCGACAAGGCACTAAAAGAGTGGAAGGCCCAGGCGTCAATTTGCGTAGGAGGAGATGAGGAGAGATATCTAATAAGACTGCATAACGAGAAAATTACTATGATAGTTATCCTATTCTTTATTCTTCCTCCCTTTCAGAAGCGTTGGTTAAATATAATGAAATAACCCGCAAATATTCTAAGAATATTTACAAGTCGAGGCCCTTTAACAATATATTATACCAGCCTCACAAGGACCTTGAGATAAGACCAGATTATTCGTCATAAAATGATTACGTCACCACAACAGGAAGGAGACGAGATAACAGTGCAATAGCGAGAGGAGGTAATAAGACAAGAGATAAAACTTGCAGTATTTACTAAAGAGGAAAAGATTACGGATAGAGATATCTCTTCAAATCTAATGGGGTAAAATTTTCATTTTTCATGAGATGCTATGGAGAGAGAGAGAGAGAGAGAGAGAGAGAGAGAGAGGAGAGAGAGGAGAGAGAGAGAGAGATGAGTTTTTCTGGTATGTTAGAAACCATAAAATATCATATGCCTATAATCCCAACCATCATATCAGGAGGGGAAAGTTACGTAGGATATTTCTATCAAACTGTAATAAGCCTTCAATAAGTTTATATTAATTTAAATATATCACACATTATATATAAGCAATGATCCAAGTTGCATAAAACACATATATATTGTATAACTGAAAATTGTGTTCATGAATAAATGATTTAAATCAATCACTATATATAGGATAAGACAAAAAGGAAACAGATGAATGTTTACCGAAAATGGAATTACTTATCATATGTCATTTATCAATTGAAAAAATGTTCATATCAATTATATAAATTTTTTACCGTAATTTTTTTAACAATAACAAGCAGCTATTAATGATGGAAAAAAAAAAATAAACAATGGGAACAAAAAACTTTACAAAAATTCCAGTCCAGTTCAATATTCAACAAAAAATGAATCAATTAATGGAGAAAATCCCAAAACCTTGAATCGAATGAAGACGAGAACTATTTGTGCTGTGCAACTTTCCTTATTTTAAGCGATGTCTGTTGTTTAAGGAAGATACATGAGATTCTAAATTATGTTGAGTTCCGACAATATGACTTTAAAAATCCTATTTTGAAAGAAAATAGTTCTTTAGTGAATATATTTTTTTTAGTTTAAGTTTGGAATTCGAACATTTTGTTTATTATTTACATTTCGTTTACATAAGGGTGTTATATTTTTTTTTTCTTGCGAAGGCCAGAAAAGTGAATAATAAAATGAAGAATGGAAGTATTAAAATTTAAAGCGTTAAAATCTAAAAGGCTTAGCTCATGTTTTAGTTATCACAATTTTTTATAATTATTTTTAAGTTTCTTACCTTATTAATATTGTTTGCATAATAATAATAATAATAATAATAATAATAATAATAATAATAATAATAATAATAATAACACAAAAACAACGTAATAATAAGCCAGGACATTATTAACTGCTCTCTCTCTCTCTCTCTCTCTCTCTCTCTCTCTCTCTCTCTCTCTCTCTCCCTCTCTCTCTCTTATGATATGCTCTCAACTTTTATTATAGTAATTATCAATAAATTAGCAATATCCTGATGAACAATACTTAATGTTTAACATAACTGCAAAATACAGTATGAGCTACAACCTCCATTCATCTAAATATATTCTTAGTGATAAGTACATAGAGAAGTAGATTAGAATATAGATAAAATGTAGAGTAATGATAAAAACAACGACAATAATAATAATAATAATAATAATAATAATAATAATAATAATAATAATAATAATAATAATAGTATTATCAATACAACTAATGTTACAAATATAATTTATTATTATTATTATTATTATTATTATTATTATTATTATTATTATTATTATTCTACATTTTTATCTATATTTGAATCTACTTGTCTATGTACTTATCACTAAGAATATATTTAGATGAATCGTTGATATAAAATGATATTATTAGTATTTCCAATATTGCTAATATAATAATTCTAATTGTAGAAACACAAAAATTACCAAGAAAAGTTTTACAGAAATTTAATGTCTTTAAAAAAAAGGTCAACATCTTTTTATCGTTCATCTAAATCATGAAAATATTAACACAATAACGATTAGTTTTATATAAACTATTCATTTGAAAGACCTAAAATGATAACAATTCCTGCAGTTTAAAATGTTTATTTCACACACTTCTAAACTCTGAGTCTCGATTCCAAACTCGATTATAATGTTGGTTATAATTATAATAACAGTTACATGCTTTAAAGAATTATCTACACTGCTGCTTTGAATTAGATTTCACTTCGAACTGAGAGAGAGAGAGAGAGAGAGAGAGAGAGAGAGAGAGAGAGAGAGAGAGAGAGAGAGAGTAGAGAGAGTATGTGCTTTTTTGTCTGTATGTACACGTGCATATGCATGTATATGTGCCTGCCATTGCATCTGTGTATACGTGCGTCTGAGTCTATTTACATGTCATTTACTCTTATCAACATCATCCTTTTCGTCATCCATAGTTTATGAAGTAAATCATACCCCATCTCTCTCCTCTCTCTCTCTCTCTCTCTCTCTTCTCTCTCTCTCTAGTGCCAAACTTTTATTAAAAGTATTATTAAAAAAATTAGTAATATTCTTTATAAAGACTTCACTTAATGTATAATATAAATGCTAAATACAATATAAACTACATACAGCTTTTAATCGAACATGAGAGAGAGAGAGAGAGC
>NC_090758.1:26662159-26664659 GCF_036898095.1 Palaemon carinicauda | reverse complement strand
ACACAAAGCGGAGGCTTGCCACTAAGTGTAATCTCTTTCGAGTTCTGAAAATGATGCATCAATCAGTTTCTTGCATCTTTATTCTGAATATAGAAATTATCATGACAATTGGATTTTGACAATAAACTGAATAAAGAGATTAAATCAATATATTCCCCAATATTCTATATTTGGCAAACACCTTTACCTCCAAATTTCACATTTCCGAAATGTCTCCCATTGACCCCCATTCATATTTTTGCAATAAGTGGAATAGGAATAGGTTACTATATTGACTTCAAATAGTTTGGGTTTACATTGACTATGGATTTAAAGTAATGTATTATTTGCCCTTTTATCACTTCAGTATTTTTTTTTTTTTTTGGATATTTAATGAATTTTCAGTATAAGAGATGATGATGACTGTTCAACAAAAAAAAAAAAAAATAGTGATGGCTGTCACTTGCCTCGTGATTACAGTAATTGGCAACTGCGACAGGTGAACTTGACTTCAATTATATTTAGGAGAGGAATCGCTGATCTGATTGACACCAGATTGAAGTTGCATTTAGCTTTTAAACTAGATAATCTATCATATCTGGGTTATATACTGGAGTTCTTGCATCCCATAAGAGGCAATAAATCATTGTTCATTTGAGCGTGTTGATGCTGCTCTGATCAGAGATCAATAAAGATCAATGATGCTCATCATACGATGTCCGCTCGGAAATTCTCGCTACCGCTCTAGTTTTATTATAGCGGCTTTTGGAAACTACGAGACTGCTCAGAGAAAATCAACTTGTGTGAAAACATACCTATTAGCGATCGTGAGTATTTCCATACGGGAAAAATCCGCTCCTGTAAAGTGATGCCTCCTTACGAGCAGAGATACTGAAGTATGGAAAAAAAAATGACCTTTGCAGAGCGAGGCTGATCCTATTCAATCTGCAAAATTCAGTTCAAATTAAACTCGACCAACAGAGCGTGATGTTTGTAGCGATGTGTGTGGTTTGATTTTCAGCAAGGACAATGCTCTCTGCAATGAAAACGCACTTTTTACACATGAAAGCCAGTCTAATACAAGATTAATGTAGTCCTGCATAGAATCTCTCTCTCTCTCTCTCTCTCTCTCTCTCTCTCTCTCTCTCTCTCTCTCTCTCATTTTCCAACATTGAAAAGGATTGGGAAGTCCAATCTCTTGATTTTTCTGTGAATAAAATCCGATCAGAGATTCGATTACACTATTTCCGTATTATAGTTCTCACGAGTTTATGTCCCTTCTAAGTTCCTGGACGAAAGCCTCTTCAGGTGACGTATTGTTTTCTCTCTCTCTCTCTCTCTCTCTCTCTCTCTCTCTCTCTCTCTCTCTCTCTAAACTTAAACCTTAGAATATCGTAACAACTTTCCTTTCCAAACCTCTTATTTGAATTTATTGACTTGAATCTCTTCACACAAAGACTGACCATCCTTAACACTTTCCCCCTTTAATTCAATGAAAAAATCATATCATTCTTTGTTGTCACAAGGGTTAAATACACCTGACTACAATGATACGGTTATCATTCTCAGAGTACAAGAGACATAACGTTTATAGAAACATACTAGAGTGCAGATATCCGCTGCATCAGCAAATTTCTCGACCTCTTGCTAAGCCCTCATCTTGACCTTTGACCTCAATACGTATTAATTGGCATGGATTTTCCTAGTCTTAAAAATGACCCAAGTTTAGAGATACAAATAATGTGCCGGGATGTTGCAAGAACAACCACACCCTTGAATCACTCTAGCTGACAATAGTCTCCTCAATACAAACTTTCCCCTTACATTATCAACTGTGGTCTTAGACAGAAGGGAAATAAAAACACACCATAACCTTAACACTGTATTTCTTAAACTAAAACACCTAACCGAAAACCATCCACAATCAAAATACTTAAAACTAATCATAAACTTAATAAATATACAATAAACTAACACCATTCAAATAAACACAAAAAAATAAACTAACGATACTTAAAATTAAAGGGCACGCCAACACCAAAATATATATGTTTATATAATATATGTTGACACCAACACAGTCATCCACACACTGCCAACTGTCTTTTGCAGCAAACTAACAAAGTTCTTTGTTTAACAGTCCACTGTTTGGCGATTTGTCACAACTACTTCCCTGATTGGGGTCGTGGTTATTCTCATCATCATCATCATCATCATCATCATCAACAACAATCGGAATTTCATTCGGTCCGGGTCATCAACAATTTTCTAATTCACAGTAGCCGTATCAACATTCTTATCATTAGCCACGTCGTCAACAATCAATTCCACGTAAGAAATTCTCTCCAAACGAATAATTACGGATTGCAGAAATAAAAAAAGAAAAACACTTACGAACTCTCCTAGCTACCTAATCTATCGCACTATAATCAAAGATAAATAATAAACTGTTTCTATCATTCAGAATCACTCCTAGCAAAGGTAAATAAATTGTATTTACTGCCAAAATAAACAAAATACT